>NW_027209984.1:0-15000 GCF_027789765.1 Dendropsophus ebraccatus
CTGGCGGTGCCCAGGGGAAACCATCCGCCCACAACATGATTTCTTAATACAACATTAGAAAAAAGTCTTATTTTAGCATAAATCATTTCTGCAATTCCCATAGAAAATCAATGCGTCTCTATTCAATTGTGGAGCGCATATCAGGTGGGTTTTCTCTGCCGGCTTAAGAGATACACGTGAAACTAAAGCCGATCCTGGGTGCCTAGGGTGCCTGTCATCCAATCCGCACTGAATTTCATTTCTAGCACATAGCCAAAAATCGCCCCATTGACTTACATTGGAGTGCAGAAAAGGTCATTTTTTCTCGGTCCCTTTAAGAGGTAGGAGTTAAACAAGCTTAGGTCTGCGGTGCCCAGGGGACCCCATCCAGCGCACCTGAGTTTCATTCCTACCACCTTAGGAAAAAAAGTCATTATTTTGAGGCTTAGAAGTCATTTCTGCAATTCCCATAGAAAATCAACGGCGTCTCTATTCAATTGTGTGGAGCGCATATCAGGTGGGTTTTCTCTGCCGGCTTAAGAGATACACGTGAAACTAAAGCCGATCCTGGGTGCCTAGGGTGCCTGTCATCCAATCCGCACTGCATTTCATTTCTAGCACATAGCCAAAAAATCGCCCCATTGACTTACATTGGAGTGCAGAAAAGGTCATTTTTTCTCGGTCCCTTTAAGAGGTAGGAGTTAAACAAGCTTAGGTCTGCGGTGCCCAGGGGGACCCCATCCAGCCCGCACTGAGTTTCATTCCTACCACCTTAGGAAAAAAAGTCATTATTTTGAGGCTTAGAAGTCATTTCTGCAATTCCCATAGAAAATCAACGGCGTCTCTATTCAATTGTGTGGAGCGCATATCAGGTGGGTTTTCTCTGCCGGCTTAAGAGATACACGTGAAACTAAAGCCGATCCTGGGTGCCTAGGGTGCCTGTCATCCAATCCGCACTGAATTTCATTTCTAGCACATAGCCAAAAAATCGCCCCATTGACTTACATTGGAGTGCAGAAAAGGTCATTTTTTCTCGGTCCCTTTAAGAGGTAGGAGTTAAACAAGCTTAGGTCTGCGGTGCCCAGGGGGACCCCATCCAGCCCGCACTGAGTTTCATTCCTACCACCTTAGGAAAAAGTCATTATTTTGAGGCTTAGAAGTCATTTCTGCAATTCCCATAGAAAATCAACGGCGTCTCTATTCAATTGTGTGGAGCGCATATCAGGTGGGTTTTCTCTGCCGGCTTAAGAGATACACGTGAAACTAAAGCCGATCCTGGGTGCCTAGGGTGCCTGTCATCCAATCCGCACTGCATTTCATTTCTAGCACATAGCCAAAAAATCGCCCCATTGACTTACATTGGAGTGCAGAAAAGGTCATTTTTTCTCGGTCCCTTTAAGAGGTAGGAGTTAAACAAGCTTAGGTCTGCGGTGCCCAGGGGGGACCCCATCCAGCCCGCACTGAGTTTCATTCCTACCACCTTAGGAAAAAAAGTCATTATTTTGAGGCTTAGAAGTCATTTCTGCAATTCCCATAGAAAATCAACGGCGTCTCTATTCAATTGTGTGGAGCGCATATCAGGTGGGTTTTCTCTGCCGGCTTAAGAGATACACGTGAAACTAAAGCCGATCCTGGGTGCCTAGGGTGCCTGTCATCCAATCCGCACTGAATTTCATTTCTAGCACATAGCCAAAAAATCGCCCCATTGACTTACATTGGAGTGCAGAAAAGGTCATTTTTTCTCGGTCCCTTTAAGAGGTAGGAGTTAAACAAGCTTAGGTCTGCGGTGCCCAGGGGGGACCCCATCCAGCCCGCACTGAGTTTCATTCCTACCACCTTAGGAAAAAAAGTCATTATTTTGAGGCTTAGAAGTCATTTCAGCAATTCCCATAGAAAATCAACGGCGTCTCTATTCAATTGTGTGGAGCGCATATCAGGTGGGTTTTCTCTGCCGGCTTAAGAGATACACGTGAAACTAAAGCCGATCCTGGGTGCCTAGGGTGCCTGTCATCCAATCCGCACTGAATTTCATTTCTAGCACATAGCCAAAAAATCGCCCCATTGACTTACATTGGAGTGCAGAAAAGGTCATTTTTTCTCGGTCCCTTTAAGAGGTAGGAGTTAAACAAGCTTAGGTCTGCGGTGCCCAGGGGGGACCCCATCCAGCCCGCACTGAGTTTCATTCCTACCACCTTAGGAAAAAAAGTCATTATTTTGAGGCTTAGAAGTCATTTCTGCAATTCCCATAGAAAATCAACGGCGTCTCTATTCAATTGTGTGGAGCGCATATCAGGTGGGTTTTCTCTGCCGGCTTAAGAGATACACGTGAAACTAAAGCCGATCCTGGGTGCCTAGGGTGCCTGTCATCCAATCCGCACTGAATTTCATTTCTAGCACATAGCCAAAAAATCGCCCCATTGACTTACATTGGAGTGCAGAAAAGGTCATTTTTTCTCGGTCCCTTTAAGAGGTAGGAGTTAAACAAGCTTAGGTCTGCGGTGCCCAGGGGGGACCCCATCCAGCCCGCACTGAGTTTCATTCCTACCACCTTAGGAAAAAAAGTCATTATTTTGAGGCTTAGAAGTCATTTCTGCAATTCCCATAGAAAATCAACGGCGTCTCTATTCAATTGTGTGGAGCGCATATCAGGTGGGTTTTCTCTGCCGGCTTAAGAGATACACGTGAAACTAAAGCCGATCCTGGGTGCCTAGGGTGCCTGTCATCCAATCCGCACTGAATTTCATTTCTAGCACATAGCCAAAAAATCGCCCCATTGACTTACATTGGAGTGCAGAAAAGGTCATTTTTTCTCGGTCCCTTTAAGAGGTAGGAGTTAAACAAGCTTAGGTCTGCGGTGCCCAGGGGGGACCCCATCCAGCCCGCACTGAGTTTCATTCCTACCACCTTAGGAAAAAAAGTCATTATTTTGAGGCTTAGAAGTCATTTCTGCAATTCCCATAGAAAATCAACGGCGTCTCTATTCAATTGTGTGGAGCGCATATCAGGTGGGTTTTCTCTGCCGGCTTAAGAGATACACGTGAAACTAAAGCCGATCCTGGGTGCCTAGGGTGCCTGTCATCCAATCCGCACTGAATTTCATTTCTAGCACATAGCCAAAAAATCGCCCCATTGACTTACATTGGAGTGCAGAAAAGGTCATTTTTTCTCGGTCCCTTTAAGAGGTAGGAGTTAAACAAGCTTAGGTCTGCGGTGCCCAGGGGGGACCCCATCCAGCCCGCACTGAGTTTCATTCCTACCACCTTAGGAAAAAAAGTCATTATTTTGAGGCTTAGAAGTCATTTCTGCAATTCCCATAGAAAATCAACGGCGTCTCTATTCAATTGTGTGGAGCGCATATCAGGTGGGTTTTCTCTGCCGGCTTAAGAGATACACGTGAAACTAAAGCCGATCCTGGGTGCCTAGGGTGCCTGTCATCCAATCCGCACTGAATTTCATTTCTAGCACATAGCCAAAAAATCGCCCCATTGACTTACATTGGAGTGCAGAAAAGGTCATTTTTTCTCGGTCCCTTTAAGAGGTAGGAGTTAAACAAGCTTAGGTCTGCGGTGCCCAGGGGGGACCCCATCCAGCCCGCACTGAGTTTCATTCCTACCACCTTAAGAAAAAAAGTCATTATTTTGAGGCTTAGAAGTCATTTCTGCAATTCCCATAGAAAATCAACGGCGTCTCTATTCAATTGTGTGGAGCGCATATCAGGTGGGTTTTCTCTGCCGGCTTAAGAGATACACGTGAAACTAAAGCCGATCCTGGGTGCCTAGGGTGCCTGTCATCCAATCCGCACTGAATTTCATTTCTAGCACATAGCCAAAAAATCGCCCCATTGACTTACATTGGAGTGCAGAAAAGGTCATTTTTTCTCGGTCCCTTTAAGAGGTAGGAGTTAAACAAGCTTAGGTCTGCGGTGCCCAGGGGGGACCCCATCCAGCCCGCACTGAGTTTCATTCCTACCACCTTAGGAAAAAAAGTCATTATTTTGAGGCTTAGAAGTCATTTCTGCAATTCCCATAGAAAATCAACGGCGTCTCTATTCAATTGTGTGGAGCGCATATCAGGTGGGTTTTCTCTGCCGGCTTAAGAGATACACGTGAAACTAAAGCCGATCCTGGGTGCCTAGGGTGCCTGTCATCCAATCCGCACTGAATTTCATTTCTAGCACATAGCCAAAAAATCGCCCCATTGACTTACATTGGAGTGCAGAAAAGGTCATTTTTTCTCGGTCCCTTTAAGAGGTAGGAGTTAAACAAGCTTAGGTCTGCGGTGCCCAGGGGGGACCCCATCCAGCCCGCACTGAGTTTCATTCCTACCACCTTAGGAAAAAAAGTCATTATTTTGAGGCTTAGAAGTCATTTCTGCAATTCCCATAGAAAATCAACGGCGTCTCTATTCAATTGTGTGGAGCGCATATCAGGTGGGTTTTCTCTGCCGTCTTAAGAGATACACGTGAAACTAAAGCCGATCCTGGGTGCCTAGGGTGCCTGTCATCCAATCCGCACTGAATTTCATTTCTAGCACATAGCCAAAAAATCGCCCCATTGACTTACATTGGAGTGCAGAAAAGGTCATTTTTTCTCGGTCCCTTTAAGAGGTAGGAGTTAAACAAGCTTAGGTCTGCGGTGCCCAGGGGGGACCCCATCCAGCCCGCACTGAGTTTCATTCCTACCACCTTAGGAAAAAAAGTCATTATTTTGAGGCTTAGAAGTCATTTCTGCAATTCCCATAGAAAATCAACGGCGTCTCTATTCAATTGTGTGGAGCGCATATCAGGTGGGTTTTCTCTGCCGGCTTAAGAGATACACGTGAAACTAAAGCCGATCCTGGGTGCCTAGGGTGCCTGTCATCCAATCCGCACTGCATTTCATTTCTAGCACATAGCCAAAAAATCGCCCCATTGACTTACATTGGAGTGCAGAAAAGGTCATTTTTTCTCGGTCCCTTTAAGAGGTAGGAGTTAAACAAGCTTAGGTCTGCGGTGCCCAGGGGGGACCCCATCCAGCCCGCACTGAGTTTCATTCCTACCACCTTAGGAAAAAAAGTCATTATATTGAGGCTTAGAAGTCATTTCTGCAATTCCCATAGAAAATCAACGGCGTCTCTATTCAATTGTGTGGAGCGCATATCAGGTGGGTTTTCTCTGCCGGCTTAAGAGATACACGTGAAACTAAAGCCGATCCTGGGTGCCTAGGGTGCCTGTCATCCAATCCGCACTGAATTTCATTTCTAGCACATAGCCAAAAAATCGCCCCATTGACTTACATTGGAGTGCAGCAAAGGTCATTTTTTCTCGGTCCCTTTAAGAGGTAGGAGTTAAACAAGCTTAGGTCTGCGGTGCCCAGGGGGGACCCCATCCAGCCCGCACTGAGTTTCATTCCTACCACCTTAGGAAAAAAAGTCATTATTTTGAGGCTTAGAAGTCATTTCTGCAATTCCCATAGAAAATCAACGGCGTCTCTATTCAATTGTGTGGAGCGCATATCAGGTGGGTTTTCTCTGCCGGCATAAGAGATACACGTGAAACTAAAGCCGATACTGGGTGCCTAGGGTGCCTGTCATCCAATCCGCACTGAATTTCATTTCTAGCACATAGCCAAAAAATCGCCCCATTGACTTACATTGGAGTGCAGAAAAGGTCATTTTTTCTCGGTCCCTTTAAGAGGTAGGAGTTAAACAAGCTTAGGTCTGCGGTGCCCAGGGGGGACCCCATCCAGCCCGCACTGAGTTTCATTCCTACCACCTTAGGAAAAAAAGTCATTATTTTGAGGCTTAGAAGTCATTTCTGCAATTCCCATAGAAAATCAACGGCGTCTCTATTCAATTGTGTGGAGCGCATATCAGGTGGGTTTTCTCTGCCGGCTTAAGAGATACACGTGAAACTAAAGCCGATCCTGGGTGCCTAGGGTGCCTGTCATCCAATCCGCACTGAATTTCATTTCTAGCACATAGCCAAAAAATCGCCCCATTGACTTACATTGGAGTGCAGAAAAGGTCATTTTTTCTCGGTCCCTTTAAGAGGTAGGAGTTAAACAAGCTTAGGTCTGCGGTGCCCAGGGGGGACCCCATCCAGCCCGCACTGAGTTTCATTCCTACCACCTTAGGAAAAAAAGTCATTATTTTGAGGCTTAGAAGTCATTTCTGCAATTCCCATAGAAAATCAACGGCGTCTCTATTCAATTGTGTGGAGCGCATATCAGGTGGGTTTTCTCTGCCGGCTTAAGAGATACACGTGAAACTAAAGCCGATCCTGGGTGCCTAGGGTGCCTGTCATCCAATCCGCACTGAATTTCATTTCTAGCACATAGCCAAAAAATCGCCCCATTGACTTACATTGGAGTGCAGAAAAGGTCATTTTTTCTCGGTCCCTTTAAGAGGTAGGAGTTAAACAAGCTTAGGTCTGCGGTGCCCAGGGGGGACCCCATCCAGCCCGCACTTAGTTTCATTCCTACCACCTTAGGAAAAAAAGTCATTATTTTGAGGCTTAGAAGTCATTTCTGCAATTCCCATAGAAAATCAACGGCGTCTCTATTCAATTGTGTGGAGCGCATATCAGGTGGGTTTTCTCTGCCGGCTTAAGAGATACACGTGAAACTAAAGCCGATCCTGGGTGCCTAGGGTGCCTGTCATCCAATCCGCACTGCATTTCATTTCTAGCACATAGCCAAAAAATCGCCCCATTGACTTACATTGGAGTGCAGAAAAGGTCATTTTTTCTCGGTCCCTTTAAGAGGTAGGAGTTAAACAAGCTTAGGTCTGCGGTGCCCAGGGGGGACCCCATCCAGCCCGCACTGAGTTTCATTCCTACCACCTTAGGAAAAAAAGTCATTATTTTGAGGCTTAGAAGTCATTTCTGCAATTCCCATAGAAAATCAACGGCGTCTCTATTCAATTGTGTGGAGCGCATATCAGGTGGGTTTTCTCTGCCGGCTTAAGAGATACACGTGAAACTAAAGCCGATCCTGGGTGCCTAGGGTGCCTGTCATCCAATCCGCACTGAATTTCATTTCTAGCACATAGCCAAAAAATCGCCCCATTGACTTACATTGGAGTGCAGAAAAGGTCATTTTTTCTCGGTCCCTTTAAGAGGTAGGAGTTAAACAAGCTTAGGTCTGCGGTGCCCAGGGGGGACCCCATCCAGCCCGCACTGAGTTTCATTCCTACCACCTTAGGAAAAAAAGTCATTATTTTGAGGCTTAGAAGTCATTTCTGCAATTCCCATAGAAAATCAACGGCGTCTCTATTCAATTGTGTGGAGCGCATATCAGGTGGGTTTTCTCTGCCGGCTTAAGAGATACACGTGAAACTAAAGCCGATCCTGGGTGCCTAGGGTGCCTGTCATCCAATCCGCACTGAATTTCATTTCTAGCACATAGCCAAAAAATCGCCCCATTGACTTACATTGGAGTGCAGAAAAGGTCATTTTTTCTCGGTCCCTTTAAGAGGTAGGAGTTAAACAAGCTTAGGTCTGCGGTGCCCAGGGGGGACCCCATCCAGCCCGCACTGAGTTTCATTCCTACCACCTTAGGAAAAAAAGTCATTATTTTGAGGCTTAGAAGTCATTTCTGCAATTCCCATAGAAAATCAACGGCGTCTCTATTCAATTGTGTGGAGCGCATATCAGGTGGGTTTTCTCTGCCGGCTTAAGAGATACACGTGAAACTAAAGCCGATACTGGGTGCCTAGGGTGCCTGTCATCCAATCCGCACTGAATTTCATTTCTAGCACATAGCCAAAAAATCGCCCCATTGACTTACATTGGAGTGCAGAAAAGGTCATTTTTTCTCGGTCCCTTTAAGAGGTAGGAGTTAAACAAGCTTAGGTCTGCGGTGCCCAGGGGGGACCCCATCCAGCCCGCACTGAGTTTCATTCCTACCACCTTAGGAAAAAAAGTCATTATTTTGAGGCTTAGAAGTCATTTCTGCAATTCCCATAGAAAATCAACGGCGTCTCTATTCAATTGTGTGGAGCGCATATCAGGTGGGTTTTCTCTGCCGGCTTAAGAGATACACGTGAAACTAAAGCCGATCCTGGGTGCCTAGGGTGCCTGTCATCCAATCCGCACTGAATTTCATTTCTAGCACAAAGCCAAAAAATCGCCCCATTGACTTACATTGGAGTGCAGAAAAGGTCATTTTTTCTCGGTCCCTTTAAGAGGTAGGAGTTAAACAAGCTTAGGTCTGCGGTGCCCAGGGGGGACCCCATCCAGCCCGCACTGAGTTTCATTCCTACCACCTTAGGAAAAAAAGTCATTATTTTGAGGCTTAGAAGTCATTTCTGCAATTCCCATAGAAAATCAACGGCGTCTCTATTCAATTGTGTGGAGCGCATATCAGGTGGGTTTTCTCTGCCGGCTTAAGAGATACACGTGAAACTAAAGCCGATCCTGGGTGCCTAGGGTGCCTGTCATCCAATCCGCACTGAATTTCATTTCTAGCACATAGCCAAAAAATCGCCCCATTGACTTACATTGGAGTGCAGAAAAGGTCATTTTTTCTCGGTCCCTTTAAGAGGTAGGAGTTAAACAAGCTTAGGTCTGCGGTGCCCAGGGGGGACCCCATCCAGCCCGCACTGAGTTTCATTCCTACCACCTTAGGAAAAAAAGTCATTATTTTGAGGCTTAGAAGTCATTTCTGCAATTCCCATAGAAAATCAACGGCGTCTCTATTCAATTGTGTGGAGCGCATATCAGGTGGGTTTTCTCTGCCGGCTTAAGAGATACACGTGAAACTAAAGCCGATCCTGGGTGCCTAGGGTGCCTGTCATCCAATCCGCACTGAATTTCATTTCTAGCACATAGCCAAAAAATCGCCCCATTGACTTACATTGGAGTGCAGAAAAGGTCATTTTTACTCGGTCCCTTTAAGAGGTAGGAGTTAAACAAGCTTAGGTCTGCGGTGCCCAGGGGGGACCCCATCCAGCCCGCACTGAGTTTCATTCCTACCACCTTAGGAAAAAAAGTCATTATTTTGAGGCTTAGAAGTCATTTCTGCAATTCCCATAGAAAATCAACGGCGTCTCTATTCAATTGTGTGGAGCGCATATCAGGTGGGTTTTCTCTGCCGGCTTAAGAGATACACGTGAAACTAAAGCCGATCCTGGGTGCCTAGGGTGCCTGTCATCCAATCCGCACTGCATTTCATTTCTAGCACATAGCCAAAAAATCGCCCCATTGACTTACATTGGAGTGCAGAAAAGGTCATTTTTTCTCGGTCCCTTTAAGAGGTAGGAGTTAAACAAGCTTAGGTCTGCGGTGCCCAGGGGGGACCCCATCCAGCCCGCACTGAGTTTCATTCCTACCACCTTAGGAAAAAAAGTCATTATTTTGAGGCTTAGAAGTCATTTCTGCAATTCCCATAGAAAATCAACGGCGTCTCTATTCAATTGTGTGGAGCGCATATCAGGTGGGTTTTCTCTGCCGGCTTAAGAGATACACGTGAAACTAAAGCCGATCCTGGGTGCCTAGGGTGCCTGTCATCCAATCCGCACTGAATTTCATTTCTAGCACATAGCCAAAAAATCGCCCCATTGACTTACATTGGAGTGCAGAAAAGGTCATTTTTTCTCGGTCCCTTTAAGAGGTAGGAGTTAAACAAGCTTAGGTCTGCGGTGCCCAGGGGGGACCCCATCCAGCCCGTACTGAGTTTCATTCCTACCACCTTAGGAAAAAAAGTCATTATTTTGAGGCTTAGAAGTCATTTCTGCAATTCCCATAGAAAATCAACGGCGTCTCTATTCAATTGTGTGGAGCGCATATCAGGTGGGTTTTCTCTGCCGGCTTAAGAGATACACGTGAAACTAAAGCCGATCCTGGGTGCCTAGGGTGCCTGTCATCCAATCCGCACTGAATTTCATTTCTAGCACATAGCCAAAAAATCGCCCCATTGACTTACATTGGAGTGCAGAAAAGGTCATTTTTTCTCGGTCCCTTTAAGAGGTAGGAGTTAAACAAGCTTAGGTCTGCGGTGCCCAGGGGGGACCCCATCCAGCCCGCACTGAGTTTCATTCCTACCACCTGAGGAAAAAAAGTCATTATTTTGAGGCTTAGAAGTCATTTCTGCAATTCCCATAGAAAATCAACGGCGTCTCTATTCAATTGTGTGGAGCGCATATCAGGTGGGTTTTCTCTGCCGGCTTAAGAGATACACGTGAAACTAAAGCCGATCCTGGGTGCCTAGGGTGCCTGTCATCCAATCCGCACTGAATTTCATTTCTAGCACATAGCCAAAAAATCGCCCCATTGACTTACATAGGAGTGCAGAAAAGGTCATTTTTTCTCGGTCCCTTTAAGAGGTAGGAGTTAAACAAGCTTAGGTCTGCGGTGCCCAGGGGGGACCCCATCCAGCCCGCACTGAGTTTCATTCCTACCACCTTAGGAAAAAAAGTCATTATTTTGAGGCTTAGAAGTCATTTCTGCAATTCCCATAGAAAATCAACGGCGTCTCTATTCAATTGTGTGGAGCGCATATCAGGTGGGTTTTCTCTGCCGGCTTAAGAGATACACGTGAAACTAAAGCCGATCCTGGGTGCCTAGGGTGCCTGTCATCCAATCCGCACTGAATTTCATTTCTAGCACATAGCCAAAAAATCGCCCCATTGACTTACATTGGAGTGCAGAAAAGGTCATTTTTTCTCGGTCCCTTTAAGAGGTAGGAGTTAAACAAGCTTAGGTCTGCGGTGCCCAGGGGGGACCCCATCCAGCCCGCACTGAGTTTCATTCCTACCACCTTAGGAAAAAAAGTCATTATTTTGAGGCTTAGAAGTCATTTCTGCAATTCCCATAGAAAATCAACGGCGTCTCTATTCAATTGTGTGGAGCGCATATCAGGTGGGTTTTCTCTGCCGGCTTAAGAGATACACGTGAAACTAAAGCCGATCCTGGGTGCCTAGGGTGCCTGTCATCCAATCCGCACTGAATTTCATTTCTAGCACATAGCCAAAAAATCGCCCCATTGACTTACATTGGAGTGCAGAAAAGGTCATTTTTTCTCGGTCCCTTTAAGAGGTAGGAGTTAAACAAGCTTAGGTCTGCGGTGCCCAGGGGGGACCCCATCCAGCCCGCACTGAGTTTCATTCCTACCACCTTAGGAAAAAAAGTCATTATTTTGAGGCTTAGAAGTCATTTCTGCAATTCCCATAGAAAATCAACGGCGTCTCTATTCAATTGTGTGGAGCGCATATCAGGTGGGTTTTCTCTGTCGGCTTAAGAGATACACGTGAAACTAAAGCCGATCCTGGGTGCCTAGGGTGCCTGTCATCCAATCCGCACTGAATTTCATTTCTAGCACATAGCCAAAAAATCGCCCCATTGACTTACATTGGAGTGCAGAAAAGGTCATTTTTTCTCGGTCCCTTTAAGAGGTAGGAGTTAAACAAGCTTAGGTCTGCGGTGCCCAGGGGGGACCCCATCCAGCCCGCACTGAGTTTCATTCCTACCACCTTAGGAAAAAAAGTCATTATTTTGAGGCTTAGAAGTCATTTCTGCAATTCCCATAGAAAATCAACGGCGTCTCTATTCAATTGTGTGGAGCGCATATCAGGTGGGTTTTCTCTGCCGGCTTAAGAGATACACGTGAAACTAAAGCCGATCCTGGGTGCCTAGGGTGCCTGTCATCCAATCCGCACTGAATTTCATTTCTAGCACATAGCCAAAAAATCGCCCCATTGACTTACATTGGAGTGCAGAAAAGGTCATTTTTTCTCGGTCCCTTTAAGAGGTAGGAGTTAAACAAGCTTAGGTCTGCGGTGCCCAGGGGGGACCCCATCCAGCCCGCACTGAGTTTCATTCCTACCACCTTAGGAAAAAAAGTCATTATTTTGAGGCTTAGAAGTCATTTCTGCAATTCCCATAGAAAATCAACGGCGTCTCTATTCAATTGTGTGGAGCGCATATCAGGAGGGTTTTCTCTGCCGGCTTAAGAGATACACGTGAAACTAAAGCCGATCCTGGGTGCCTAGGGTGCCTGTCATCCAATCCGCACTGAATTTCATTTCTAGCACATAGCCAAAAAATCGCCCCATTGACTTACATTGGAGTGCAGAAAAGGTCATTTTTTCTCGGTCCCTTTAAGAGGTAGGAGTTAAACAAGCTTAGGTCTGCGGTGCCCAGGGGGGACCCCATCCAGCCCGCACTGAGTTTCATTCCTACCACCTTAGGAAAAAAAGTCATTATTTTGAGGCTTAGAAGTCATTTCTGCAATTCCCATAGAAAATCAACGGCGTCTCTATTCAATTGTGTGGAGCGCATATCAGGTGGGTTTTCTCTACCGGCTTAAGAGATACACGTGAAACTAAAGCCGATCCTGGGTGCCTAGGGTGCCTGTCATCCAATCCGCACTGAATTTCATTTCTAGCACATAGCCAAAAAATCGCCCCATTGACTTACATTGGAGTGCAGAAAAGGTCATTTTTTCTCGGTCCCTTTAAGAGGTAGGAGTTAAACAAGCTTAGGTCTGCGGTGCCCAGGGGGGACCCCATCCAGCTCGCACTGAGTTTCATTCCTACCACCTTAGGAAAAAAAGTCATTATTTTGAGGCTTAGAAGTCATTTCTGCAATTCCCATAGAAAATCAACGGCGTCTCTATTCAATTGTGTGGAGCGCATATCAGGTGGGTTTTCTCTGCCGGCTTAAGAGATACACGTGAAACTAAAGCCGATCCTGGGTGCCTAGGGTGCCTGTCATCCAATCCGCACTGAATTTCATTTCTAGCACATAGCCAAAAAATCGCCCCATTGACTTACATTGGAGTGCAGAAAAGGTCATTTTTTCTCGGTCCCTTTAAGAGGTAGGAGTTAAACAAGCTTAGGTCTGCGGTGCCCAGGGGGGACCCCATCCAGCCCGCACTGAGTTTCATTCCTACCACCTTAGGAAAAAAAGTCATTATTTTGAGGCTTAGAAGTCATTTCTGCAATTCCCATAGAAAATCAACGGCGTCTCTATTCAATTGTGTGGAGCGCATATCAGGTGGGTTTTCTCTGCCGGCTTAAGAGATACACGTGAAACTAAAGCCGATCCTGGGTGCCTAGGGTGCCTGTCATCCAATCCGCACTGAATTTCATTTCTAGCACATAGCCAAAAAATCGCCCCATTGACTTACATTGGAGTGCAGAAAAGGTCATTTTTTCTCGGTCCCTTTAAGAGGTAGGAGTTAAACAAGCTTAGGTCTGCGGTGCCCAGGGGGGACCCCATCCAGCCCGCACTGAGTTTCATTCCTACCACCTTAGGAAAAAAAGTCATTATTTTGAGGCTTAGAAGTCATTTCTGCAATTCCCATAGAAAATCAACGGCGTCTCTATTCAATTGTGTGGAGCGCATATCAGGTGGGTTTTCTCTGCCGGCTTAAGAGATACACGTGAAACTAAAGCCGATCCTGGGTGCCTAGGGTGCCTGTCATCCAATCCGCACTGAATTTCATTTCTAGCACATAGCCAAAAAATCGCCCCATTGACTTACATTGGAGTGCAGAAAAGGTCATTTTTTCTCGGTCCCTTTAAGAGGTAGGAGTTAAACAAGCTTAGGTCTGCGGTGCCCAGGGGGGACCCCATCCAGCCCGCACTGAGTTTCATTCCTACCACCTTAGGAAAAAAAGTCATTATTTTGAGGCTTAGAAGTCATTTCTGCAATTCCCATAGAAAATCAACGGCGTCTCTATTCAATTGTGTGGAGCGCATATCAGGTGGGTTTTCTCTGCCGGCTTAAGAGATACACGTGAAACTAAAGCCGATCCTGGGTGCCTAGGGTGCCTGTCATCCAATCCGCACTGAATTTCATTTCTAGCACATAGCCAAAAAATCGCCCCATTGACTTACATTGGAGTGCAGAAAAGGTCATTTTTTCTCGGTCCCTTTAAGAGGTAGGAGTTAAACAAGCTTAGGTCTGCGGTGCCCAGGGGGGACCCCATCCAGCCCGCACTGAGTTTCATTCCTACCACCTTAAGAAAAAAAGTCATTATTTTGAGGCTTAGAAGTCATTTCTGCAATTCCCATAGAAAATCAACGGCGTCTCTATTCAATTGTGTGGAGCGCATATCAGGTGGGTTTTCTCTGCCGGCTTAAGAGATACACGTGAAACTAAAGCCGATCCTGGGTGCCTAGGGTGCCTGTCATCCAATCCGCACTGAATTTCATTTCTAGCACATAGCCAAAAAATCGCCCCATTGACTTACATTGGAGTGCAGAAAAGGTCATTTTTTCTCGGTCCCTTTAAGAGGTAGGAGTTAAACAAGCTTAGGTCTGCGGTGCCCAGGGGGGACCCCATCCAGCCCGCACTGAGTTTCATTCCTACCACCTTAGGAAAAAAAGTCATTATTTTGAGGCTTAGAAGTCATTTCTGCAATTCCCATAGAAAATCAACGGCGTCTCTATTCAATTGTGTGGAGCGCATATCAGGTGGGTTTTCTCTGCCGGCTTAAGAGATACACGTGAAACTAAAGCCGATCCTGGGTGCCTAGGGTGCCTGTCATCCAATCCGCACTGAATTTCATTTCTAGCACATAGCCAAAAAATCGCCCCATTGACTTACATTGGAGTGCAGAAAAGGTCATTTTTTCTCGGTCCCTTTAAGAGGTAGGAGTTAAACAAGCTTAGGTCTGCGGTGCCCAGGGGGGACCCCATCCAGCCCGCACTGAGTTTCATTCCTACCACCTTAGGAAAAAAAGTCATTATTTTGAGGCTTAGAAGTCATTTCTGCAATTCCCATAGAAAATCAACGGCGTCTCTATTCAATTGTGTGGAGCGCATATCAGGTGGGTTTTCTCTGCCGGCTTAAGAGATACACGTGAAACTAAAGCCGATCCTGGGTGCCTAGGGTGCCTGTCATCCAATCCGCACTGAATTTCATTTCTAGCACATAGCCAAAAAATCGCCCCATTGACTTACATTGGAGTGCAGAAAAGGTCATTTTTTCTCGGTCCCTTTAAGAGGTAGGAGTTAAACAAGCTTAGGTCTGCGGTGCCCAGGGGGGACCCCATCCAGCCCGCACTGAGTTTCATTCCTACCACCTTAGGAAAAAAA
>NW_027209984.1:20000-92888 GCF_027789765.1 Dendropsophus ebraccatus
CTCTATTCAATTGTGTGGAGCGCATATCAGGTGGGTTTTCTCTGCCGGCTTAAGAGATACACGTGAAACTAAAGCCGATCCTGGGTGCCTAGGGTGCCTGTCATCCAATCCGCACTGAATTTCATTTCTAGCACATAGCCAAAAAATCGCCCCATTGACTTACATTGGAGTGCAGAAAAGGTCATTTTTTCTCGGTCCCTTTAAGAGGTAGGAGTTAAACAAGCTTAGGTCTGCGGTGCCCAGGGGGGACCCCATCCAGCCCGCACTGAGTTTCATTCCTACCACCTTAGGAAAAAAAGTCATTATTTTGAGGCTTAGAAGTCATTTCTGCAATTCCCATAGAAAATCAACGGCGTCTCTATTCAATTGTGTGGAGCGCATATCAGGTGGGTTTTCTCTGCCGGCTTAAGAGATACACGTGAAACTAAAGCCGATCCTGGGTGCCTAGGGTGCCTGTCATCCAATCCGCACTGAATTTCATTTCTAGCACATAGCCAAAAAATCGCCCCATTGACTTACATTGGAGTGCAGAAAAGGTCATTTTTTCTCGGTCCCTTTAAGAGGTAGGAGTTAAACAAGCTTAGGTCTGCGGTGCCCAGGGGGGACCCCATCCAGCCCGCACTGAGTTTCATTCCTACCACCTTAGGAAAAAAAGTCATTATTTTGAGGCTTAGAAGTCATTTCTGCAATTCCCATAGAAAATCAACGGCGTCTCTATTCAATTGTGTGGAGCGCATATCAGGTGGGTTTTCTCTGCCGGCTTAAGAGATACACGTGAAACTAAAGCCGATCCTGGGTGCCTAGGGTGCCTGTCATCCAATCCGCACTGAATTTCATTTCTAGCACATAGCCAAAAAATCGCCCCATTGACTTACATTGGAGTGCAGAAAAGGTCATTTTTTCTCGGTCCCTTTAAGAGGTAGGAGTTAAACAAGCTTAGGTCTGCGGTGCCCAGGGGTGACCCCATCCAGCCCGCACTGAGTTTCATTCCTACCACCTTAGGAAAAAAAGTCATTATTTTGAGGCTTAGAAGTCATTTCTGCAATTCCCATAGAAAATCAACGGCGTCTCTATTCAATTGTGTGGAGCGCATATCAAGTGGGTTTTCTCTGCCGGCTTAAGAGATACACGTGAAACTAAAGCCGATCCTGGGTGCCTAGGGTGCCTGTCATCCAATCCGCACTGAATTTCATTTCTAGCATATAGCCAAAAAATCGCCCCATTGACTTACATTGGAGTGCAGAAAAGGTCATTTTTTCTCGGTCCCTTTAAGAGGTAGGAGTTAAACAAGCTTAGGTCTGCGGTGCCCAGGGGGGACCCCATCCAGCCCGCACTGAGTTTCATTCCTACCACCTTAGGAAAAAAAGTCATTATTTTGAGGCTTAGAAGTCATTTCTGCAATTCCCATAGAAAATCAACGGCGTCTCTATTCAATTGTGTGGAGCGCATATCAGGTGGGTTTTCTCTGCCGGCTTAAGAGATACACGTGAAACTAAAGCCGATCCTGGGTGCCTAGGGTGCCTGTCATCCAATCCGCACTGCATTTCATTTCTAGCACATAGCCAAAAAATCGCCCCATTGACTTACATTGGAGTGCAGAAAAGGTCATTTTTTCTCGGTCCCTTTAAGAGGTAGGAGTTAAACAAGCTTAGGTCTGCGGTGCCCAGGGGGGACCCCATCCAGCCCGCACTGAGTTTCATTCCTACCACCTTAGGAAAAAAAGTCATTATTTTGAGGCTTAGAAGTCATTTCTGCAATTCCCATAGAAAATCAACGGCGTCTCTATTCAATTGTGTGGAGCGCATATCAGGTGGGTTTTCTCTGCCGGCTTAAGAGATACACGTGAAACTAAAGCCGATCCTGGGTGCCTAGGGTGCCTGTCATCCAATCCGCACTGAATTTCATTTCTAGCACATAGCCAAAAAATCGCCCCATTGACTTACATTGGAGTGCAGAAAAGGTCATTTTTTCTCGGTCCCTTTAAGAGGTAGGAGTTAAACAAGCTTAGGTCTGCGGTGCCCAGGGGGGACCCCATCCAGCCCGCACTGAGTTTCATTCCTACCACCTTAGGAAAAAAAGTCATTATTTTGAGGCTTAGAAGTCATTTCTGCAATTCCCATAGAAAATCAACGGCGTCTCTATTCAATTGTGTGGAGCGCATATCAGGTGGGTTTTCTCTGCCGGCTTAAGAGATACACGTGAAACTAAAGCCGATCCTGGGTGCCTAGGGTGCCTGTCATCCAATCCGCACTGAATTTCATTTCTAGCACATAGCCAAAAAATCGCCCCATTGACTTACATTGGAGTGCAGAAAAGGTCATTTTTTCTCGGTCCCTTTAAGAGGTAGGAGTTAAACAAGCTTAGGTCTGCGGTGCCCAGGGGGGACCCCATCCAGCCCGCACTGAGTTTCATTCCTACCACCTTAGGAAAAAAAGTCATTATTTTGAGGCTTAGAAGTCATTTCTGCAATTCCCATAGAAAATCAACGGCGTCTCTATTCAATTGTGTGGAGCGCATATCAGGTGGGTTTTCTCTGCCGGCTTAAGAGATACACGTGAAACTAAAGCCGATCCTGGGTGCCTAGGGTGCCTGTCATCCAATCCGCACTGAATTTCATTTCTAGCACATAGCCAAAAAATCGCCCCATTGACTTACATTGGAGTGCAGAAAAGGTCATTTTTTCTCGGTCCCTTTAAGAGGTAGGAGTTAAACAAGCTTAGGTCTGCGGTGCCCAGGGGGGACCCCATCCAGCCCGCACTGAGTTTCATTCCTACCACCTTAGGAAAAAAAGTCATTATTTTGAGGCTTAGAAGTCATTTCTGCAATTCCCATAGAAAATCAACGGCGTCTCTATTCAATTGTGTGGAGCGCATATCAGGTGGGTTTTCTCTGCCGGCTTAAGAGATACACGTGAAACTAAAGCCGATCCTGGGTGCCTAGGGTGCCTGTCATCCAATCCGCACTGAATTTCATTTCTAGCACATAGCCAAAAAATCGCCCCATTGACTTACATTGGAGTGCAGAAAAGGTCATTTTTTCTCGGTCCCTTTAAGAGGTAGGAGTTAAACAAGCTTAGGTCTGCGGTGCCCAGGGGGGACCCCATCCAGCCCGCACTGAGTTTCATTCCTACCACCTTAGGAAAAAAAGTCATTATTTTGAGGCTTAGAAGTCATTTCTGCAATTCCCATAGAAAATCAACGGCGTCTCTATTCAATTGAGTGGAGCGCATATCAGGTGGGTTTTCTCTGCCGGCTTAAGAGATACACGTGAAACTAAAGCCGATCCTGGGTGCCTAGGGTGCCTGTCATCCAATCCGCACTGAATTTCATTTCTAGCACATAGCCAAAAAATCGCCCCATTGACTTACATTGGAGTGCAGAAAAGGTCATTTTTTCTCGGTCCCTTTAAGAGGTAGGAGTTAAACAAGCTTAGGTCTGCGGTGCCCAGGGGGGACCCCATCCAGCCCACACTGAGTTTCATTCCTACCACCTTAGGAAAAAAAGTCATTATTTTGAGGCTTAGAAGTCATTTCTGCAATTCCCATAGAAAATCAATGGCGTCTCTATTCAATTGTGTGGAGCGCATATCAGGTGGGTTTTCTCTGCCGGCTTAAGAGATACACGTGAAACTAAAGCCGATCCTGGGTGCCTAGGGTGCCTGTCATCCAATCCGCACTGAATTTCATTTCTAGCACATAGCCAAAAAATCGCCCCATTGACTTACATTGGAGTGCAGAAAAGGTCATTTTTTCTCGGTCCCTTTAAGAGGTAGGAGTTAAACAAGCTTAGGTCTGCGGTGCCCAGGGGGGACCCCATCCAGCCCGCACTGAGTTTCATTCCTCCCACCTTAGGAAAAAAAGTCATTATTTTGAGGCTTAGAAGTCATTTCTGCAATTCCCATAGAAAATCAACGGCGTCTCTATTCAATTGTGTGGAGCGCATATCAGGTGGGTTTTCTCTGCCGGCTTAAGAGATACACGTGAAACTAAAGCCGATCCTGGGTGCCTAGGGTGCCTGTCATCCAATCCGCACTGAATTTCATTTCTAGCACATAGCCAAAAAATCGCCCCATTGACTTACATTGGAGTGCAGAAAAGGTCATTTTTTCTCGGTCCCTTTAAGAGGTAGGAGTTAAACAAGCTTAGGTCTGCGGTGCCCAGGGGGGACCCCATCCAGCCCGCACTGAGTTTCATTCCTACCACCTTAGGAAAAAAAGTCATTATTTTGAGGCTTAGAAGTCATTTCTGCAATTACCATAGAAAATCAACGGCGTCTCTATTCAATTGTGTGGAGCGCATATCATGTGGGTTTTCTCTGCCGGCTTAAGAGATACACGTGAAACTAAAGCCGATCCTGGGTGCCTAGGGTGCCTGTCATCCAATCCGCACTGAATTTCATTTCTAGCACATAGCCAAAAAATCGCCCCATTGACTTACATTGGAGTGCAGAAAAGGTCATTTTTTCTCGGTCCCTTTAAGAGGTAGGAGTTAAACAAGCTTAGGTCTGCGGTGCCCAGGGGGGACCCCATCCAGCCCGCACTGAGTTTCATTCCTACCACCTTAGGAAAAAAAGTCATTATTTTGAGGCTTAGAAGTCATTTCTGCAATTCCCATAGAAAATCAATGGCGTC
The DNA here is from genome assembly GCF_027789765.1 of Dendropsophus ebraccatus. Classification (NCBI taxonomy): domain Eukaryota; kingdom Metazoa; phylum Chordata; class Amphibia; order Anura; family Hylidae; genus Dendropsophus; species Dendropsophus ebraccatus. The sequence continues at coordinate 24,630 of NW_027209984.1, forward strand.
TCTATTCAATTGTGTGGAGCGCATATCAGGTGGGTTTTCTCTGCCGGCTTAAGAGATACACGTGAAACTAAAGCCGATCCTGGGTGCCTAGGGTGCCTGTCATCCAATCCGCACTGAATTTCATTTCTAGCACATAGCCAAAAAATCGCCCCATTGACTTACATTGGAGTGCAGAAAAGGTCATTTTTTCTCGGTCCCTTTAAGAGGTAGGAGTTAAACAAGCTTAGGTCTGCGGTGCCCACGGGGGACCCCATCCAGCCCGCACTGAGTTTCATTCCTACCACCTTAGGAAAAAAAGTCATTATTTTGAGGCTTAGAAGTCATTTCTGCAATTCCCATAGAAAATCAACGGCGTCTCTATTCAATTGTGTGGAGCGCATATCAGGTGGGTTTTCTCTGCCGGCTTAAGAGATACACGTGAAACTAAAGCCGATCCTGGGTGCCTAGGGTGCCTGTCATCCAATCCGCACTGAATTTCATTTCTAGCACATAGCCAAAAAATCGCCCCATTGACTTACATTGGAGTGCAGAAAAGGTCATTTTTTCTCGGTCCCTTTAAGAGGTAGGAGTTAAACAAGCTTAGGTCTGCGGTGCCCAGGGGGGACCCCATCCAGCCCGCACTGAGTTTCATTCCTACCACCTTAGGAAAAAAAGTCATTATTTTGAGGCTTAGAAGTCATTTCTGCAATTCCCATAGAAAATCAACGACGTCTCTATTCAATTGTGTGGAGCGCATATCAGGTGGGTTTTCTCTGCCGGCTTAAGAGATACACGTGAAACTAAAGCCGATCCTGGGTGCCTAGGGTGCCTGTCATCCAATCCGCACTGCATTTCATTTCTAGCACATAGCCAAAAAATCGCCCCATTGACTTACATTGGAGTGCAGAAAAGGTCATTTTTTCTCGGTCCCTTTAAGAGGTAGGAGTTAAACAAGCTTAGGTCTGCGGTGCCCAGGGGGGACCCCATCCAGCCCGCACTGAGTTTCATTCCTACCACCTTAGGAAAAAAAGTCATTATTTTGAGTCTTAGAAGTCATTTCTGCAATTCCCATAGAAAATCAACGGCGTCTCTATTCAATTGTGTGGAGCGCATATCAGGTGGGTTTTCTCTGCCGGCTTAAGAGATACACGTGAAACTAAAGCCGATCCTGGGTGCCTAGGGTGCCTGTCATCCAATCCGCACTGAATTTCATTTCTAGCACATAGCCAAAAAATCGCCCCATTGACTTACATTGGAGTGCAGAAAAGGTCATTTTTTCTCGGTCCCTTTAAGAGGTAGGAGTTAAACAAGCTTAGGTCTGCGGTGCCCAGGGGGGACCCCATCCAGCCCGCACTGAGTTTCATTCCTACCACCTTAGGAAAAAAAGTCATTATTTTGAGGCTTAGAAGTCATTTCTGCAATTCCCATAGAAAATCAACGGCGTCTCTATTCAATTGTGTGGAGCGCATATCAGGTGGGTTTTCTCTGCCGGCTTAAGAGATACACGTGAAACTAAAGCCGATCCTGGGTGCCTAGGGTGCCTGTCATCCAATCCGCACTCAATTTCATTTCTAGCACATAGCCAAAAAATCGCCCCATTGACTTACATTGGAGTGCAGAAAAGGTCATTTTTTCTCGGTCCCTTTAAGAGGTAGGAGTTAAACAAGCTTAGGTCTGCGGTGCCCAGGGGGGACCCCATCCAGCCCGCACTGAGTTTCATTCCTACCACCTTAGGAAAAAAAGTCATTATTTTGAGGCTTAGAAGTCATTTCTGCAATTCCCATAGAAAATCAACGGCGTCTCTATTCAATTGTGTGGAGCGCATATCAGGTGGGTTTTCTCTGCCGGCTTAAGAGATACACGTGAAACTAAAGCCGATCCTGGGTGCCTAGGGTGCCTGTCATCCAATCCGCACTGAATTTCATTTCAAGCACATAGCCAAAAAATCGCCCCATTGACTTACATTGGAGTGCAGAAAAGGTCATTTTTTCTCGGTCCCTTTAAGAGGTAGGAGTTAAACAAGCTTAGGTCTGCGGTGCCCAGGGGGGACCCCATCCAGCCCGCACTGAGTTTCATTCCTACCACCTTAGGAAAAAAAGTCATTATTTTGAGGCTTAGAAGTCATTTCTGCAATTCCCATAGAAAATCAACGGCGTCTCTATTCAATTGTGTGGAGCGCATATCAGGTGGGTTTTCTCTGCCGGCTTAAGAGATACACGTGAAACTAAAGCCGATCCTGGGTGCCTAGGGTGCCTGTCATCCAATCCGCACTGAATTTCATTTCTAGCACATAGCCAAAAAATCGCCCCATTGACTTACATTGGAGTGCAGAAAAGGTCATTTTTTCACGGTCCCTTTAAGAGGTAGGAGTTAAACAAGCTTAGGTCTGCGGTGCCCAGGGGGGACCCCATCCAGCCCGCACTGAGTTTCATTCCTACCACCTTAGGAAAAAAAGTCATTATTTTGAGGCTTAGAAGTCATTTCTGCAATTCCCATAGAAAATCAACGGCGTCTCTATTCAATTGTGTGGAGCGCATATCAGGTGGGTTTTCTCTGCCGGCTTAAGAGATACACGTGAAACTAAAGCCGATCCTGGGTGCCTAGGGTGCCTGTCATCCAATCCGCACTGAATTTCATTTCTAGCACATAGCCAAAAAATCGCCCCATTGACTTACATTGGAGTGCAGAAAAGGTCATTTTTTCTCGGTCCCTTTAAGAGGTAGGAGTTAAACAAGCTTAGGTCTGCGGTGCCCAGGGGGGACCCCATCCAGCCCGAACTGAGTTTCATTCCTACCACCTTAGGAAAAAAAGTCATTATTTTGAGGCTTAGAAGTCATTTCTGCAATTCCCATAGAAAATCAACGGCGTCTCTATTCAATTGTGTGGAGCGCATATCAGGTGGGTTTTCTCTGCCGGCTTAAGAGATACACATGAAACTAAAGCCGATCCTGGGTGCCTAGGGTGCCTGTCATCCAATCCGCACTGAATTTCATTTCTAGCACATAGCCAAAAAATCGCCCCATTGACTTACATTGGAGTGCAGAAAAGGTCATTTTTTCTCGGTCCCTTTAAGAGGTAGGAGTTAAACAAGCTTAGGTCTGCGGTGCCCAGGGGGGACCCCATACAGCCCGCACTGAGTTTCATTCCTACCACCTTAGGAAAAAAAGTCATTATTTTGAGGCTTAGAAGTCATTTCTGCAATTCCCATAGAAAATCAACGGCGTCTCTATTCAATTGTGTGGAGCGCATATCAGGTGGGTTTTCTCTGCCGGCTTAAGAGATACACGTGAAACTAAAGCCGATCCTGGGTGCCTAGGGTGCCTGTCATCCAATCCGCACTGAATTTCATTTCTAGCACATAGCCAAAAAATCGCCCCATTGACTTACATTGGAGTGCAGAAAAGGTCATTTTTTCTCGGTCCCTTTAAGAGGTAGGAGTTAAACAAGCTTAGGTCTGCGGTGCCCAGGGGGGACCCCATCCAGCCCGCACTGAGTTTCATTCCTACCACCTTAGGAAAAAAAGTCATTATTTTGAGGCTTAGAAGTCATTTCTGCAATTCCCATAGAAAATCAACGGCGTCTCTATTCAATTGTGTGGAGCGCATATCAGGTGGGTTTTCTCTGCCGGCTTAAGAGATACACGTGAAACTAAAGCCGATCCTGGGTGCCTAGGGTGCCTGTCATCCAATCCGCACTGAATTTCATTTCTAGCACATAGCCAAAAAATCGCCCCATTGACTTACATTGGAGTGCAGAAAAGGTCATTTTTTCTCGGTCCCTTTAAGAGGTAGGAGTTAAACAAGCTTAGGTCTGCGGTGCCCAGGGGGGACCCCATCCAGCCCGCACTGAGTTTCATTCCTACCACCTTAGGAAAAAAAGTCATTATTTTGAGGCTTAGAAGTCATTTCTGCAATTCCCATAGAAAATCAACGGCGTCTCTATTCAATTGTGTGGAGCGCATATCAGGTGGGTTTTCTCTGCCGGCTTAAGAGATACACGTGAAACTAAAGCCGATCCTGGGTGCCTAGGGTGCCTGTCATCCAATCCGCACTGAATTTCATTTCTAGCACATAGCCAAAAAATCGCCCCATTGACTTACATTGGAGTGCAGAAAAGGTCATTTTTTCTCGGTCCCTTTAAGAGGTAGGAGTTAAACAAGCTTAGGTCTGCGGTGCCCAGGGGGGACCCCATCCAGCCCGCACTGAGTTTCATTCCTACCACCTTAGGAAAAAAAGTCATTATTTTGAGGCTTAGAAGTCATTTCTGCAATTCCCATAGAAAATCAACGGCGTCTCTATTCAATTGTGTGGAGCGCATATCAGGTGGGTTTTCTCTGCCGGCTTAAGAGATACACGTGAAACTAAAGCCGATCCTGGGTGCCTAGGGTGCCTGTCATCCAATCCGCACTGAATTTCATTTCTAGCACATAGCCAAAAAATCGCCCCATTGACTTACATTGGAGTGCAGAAAAGGTCATTTTTTCTCGGTCCCTTTAAGAGGTAGGAGTTAAACAAGCTTAGGTCTGCGGTGCCCAGGGGGGACCCCATCCAGCCCGCACTGAGTTTCATTCCTACCACCTTAGGAAAAAAAGTCATTATTTTGAGGCTTAGAAGTCATTTCTGCAATTCCCATAGAAAATCAACGGCGTCTCTATTCAATTGTGTGGAGCGCATATCAGGTGGGTTTTCTCTGCCGGCTTAAGAGATACACGTGAAACTAAAGCCGATCCTGGGTGCCTAGGGTGCCTGTCATCCAATCCGCACTGAATTTCATTTCTAGCACATAGCCAAAAAATCGCCCCATTGACTTACATTGGAGTGCAGAAAAGGTCATTTTTTCTCGGTCCCTTTAAGAGGTAGGAGTTAAACAAGCTTAGGTCTGCGGTGCCCAGGGGGGACCCCATCCAGCCCGCACTGAGTTTCATTCCTACCACCTTAGGAAAAAAAGTCATTATTTTGAGGCTTAGAAGTCATTTCTGCAATTCCCATAGAAAATCAACGGCGTCTCTATTCAATTGTGTGGAGCGCATATCAGGTGGGTTTTCTCTGCCGGCTTAAGAGATACACGTGAAACTAAAGCCGATCCTGGGTGCCTAGGGTGCCTGTCATCCAATCCGCACTGAATTTCATTTCTAGCACATAGCCAAAAAATCGCCCCATTGACTTACATTGGAGTGCAGAAAAGGTCATTTTTTCTCGGTCCCTTTAAGAGGTAGGAGTTAAACAAGCTTAGGTCTGCGGTGCCCAGGGGGGACCCCATCCAGCCCGCACTGAGTTTCATTCCTACCACCTTAGGAAAAAAAGTCATTATTTTGAGGCTTAGAAGTCATTTCTGCAATTCCCATAGAAAATCAACGGCGTCTCTATTCAATTGTGTGGAGCGCATATCAGGTGGGTTTTCTCTGCCGGCTTAAGAGATACACGTGAAACTAAAGCCGATCCTGGGTGCCTAGGGTGCCTGTCATCCAATCCGCACTGAATTTCATTTCTAGCACATAGCCAAAAAATCGCCCCATTGACTTACATTGGAGTGCAGAAAAGGTCATTTTTTCTCGGTCCCTTTAAGAGGTAGGAGTTAAACAAGCTTAGGTCTGCGGTGCCCAGGGGGGACCCCATCCAGCCCGCACTGAGTTTCATTCCTACCACCTTAGGAAAAAAAGTCATTATTTTGAGGCTTAGAAGTCATTTCTGCAATTCCCATAGAAAATCAACGGCGTCTCTATTCAATTGTGTGGAGCGCATATCAGGTGGGTTTTCTCTGCCGGCTTAAGAGATACACGTGAAACTAAAGCCGATCCTGGGTGCCTAGGGTGCCTGTCATCCAATCCGCACTGAATTTCATTTCTAGCTCATAGCCAAAAAATCGCCCCATTGACTTACATTGGAGTGCAGAAAAGGTCATTTTTTCTCGGTCCCTTTAAGAGGTAGGAGTTAAACAAGCTTAGGTCTGCGGTGCCCAGGGGGGACCCCATCCAGCCCGCACTGAGTTTCATTCCTACCACCTTAGGAAAAAAAGTCATTATTTTGAGGCTTAGAAGTCATTTCTGCAATTCCCATAGAAAATCAACGGCGTCTCTATTCAATTGTGTGGAGCGCATATCAGGTGGGTTTTCTCTGCCGGCTTAAGAGATACACGTGAAACTAAAGCCGATCCTGGGTGCCTAGGGTGCCTGTCATCCAATCCGCACTGAATTTCATTTCTAGCACATAGCCAAAAAATCGCCCCATTGACTTACATTGGAGTGCAGAAAAGGTCATTTTTTCTCGGTCCCTTTAAGAGGTAGGAGTTAAACAAGCTTAGGTCTGCGGTGCCCAGGGGGGACCCCATCCAGCCCGCACTGAGTTTCATTCCTACCACCTTAGGAAAAAAAGTCATTATTTTGAGGCTTAGAAGTCATTTCTGCAATTCCCATAGAAAATCAACGGCGTCTCTATTCAATTGTGTGGAGCGCATATCAGGTGGGTTTTCTCTGCCGGCTTAAGAGATACACGTGAAACTAAAGCCGATCCTGGGTGCCTAGGGTGCCTGTCATCCAAACCGCACTGAATTTCATTTCTAGCACATAGCCAAAAAATCGCCCCATTGACTTACATTGGAGTGCAGAAAAGGTCATTTTTTCTCGGTCCCTTTAAGAGGTAGGAGTTAAACAAGCTTAGGTCTGCGGTGCCCAGGGGGGACCCCATCCAGCCCGCACTGAGTTTCATTCCTACCACCTTAGGAAAAAAAGTCATTATTTTGAGGCTTAGAAGTCATTTCTGCAATTCCCATAGAAAATCAATGGCGTCTCTATTCAATTGTGTGGAGCGCATATCAGGTGGGTTTTCTCTGCCGGCTTAAGAGATACACGTGAAACTAAAGCCGATCCTGGGTGCCTAGGGTGCCTGTCATCCAATCCGCACTGAATTTCATTTCTAGCACATAGCCAAAAAATCGCCCCATTGACTTACATTGGAGTGCAGAAAAGGTCATTTTTTCTCGGTCCCTTTAAGAGGTAGGAGTTAAACAAGCTTAGGTCTGCGGTGCCCAGGGGGGACCCCATCCAGCCCGCACTGAGTTTCATTCCTACCACCTTAGGAAAAAAAGTCATTATTTTGAGGCTTAGAAGTCATTTCTGCAATTCCCATAGAAAATCAACGGCGTCTCTATTCAATTGTGTGGAGCGCATATCAGGCGGGTTTTCTCTGCCGGCTTAAGAGATACACGTGAAACTAAAGCCGATCCTGGGTGCCTAGGGTGCCTGTCATCCAATCCGCACTGAATTTCATTTCTAGCACATAGCCAAAAAATCGCCCCATTGACTTACATTGGAGTGCAGAAAAGGTCATTTTTTCTCGGTCCCTTTAAGAGGTAGGAGTTAAACAAGCTTAGGTCTGCGGTGCCCAGGGGGGACCCCATCCAGCCCGCACTGAGTTTCATTCCTACCACCTTAGGAAAAAAAGTCATTATTTTGAGGCTTAGAAGTCATTTCTGCAATTCCCATAGAAAATCAACGGCGTCTCTATTCAATTGTGTGGAGCGCATATCAGGTGGGTTTTCTCTGCCGGCTTAAGAGATACACGTGAAACTAAAGCCGATCCTGGGTGCCTAGGGTGCCTGTCATCCAATCCGCACTGAATTTCATTTCTAGCACATAGCCAAAAAATCGCCCCATTGACTTACATTGGAGTGCAGAAAAGGTCATTTTTTCCCGGTCCCTTTAAGAGGTAGGAGTTAAACAAGCTTAGGTCTGCGGTGCCCAGGGGGGACCCCATCCAGCCCGCACTGAGTTTCATTCCTACCACCTTAGGAAAAAAAGTCATTATTTTGAGGCTTAGAAGTCATTTCTGCAATTCCCATAGAAAATCAACGGCGTCTCTATTCAATTGTGTGGAGCGCATATCAGGTGGGTTTTCTCTGCCGGCTTAAGAGATACACGTGAAACTAAAGCCGATCCTGGGTGCCTAGGGTGCCTGTCATCCAATCCGCACTGCATTTCATTTCTAGCACATAGCCAAAAAATCGCCCCATTGACTTACATTGGAGTGCAGAAAAGGTCATTTTTTCTCGGTCCCTTTAAGAGGTAGGAGTTAAACAAGCTTAGGTCTGCGGTGCCCAGGGGGGACCCCATCCAGCCCGCACTGAGTTTCATTCCTACCACCTTAGGAAAAAAAGTCATTATTTTGAGGCTTAGAAGTCATTTCTGCAATTCCCATAGAAAATCAACGGCGTCTCTATTCAATTGTGTGGAGCGCATATCAGGTGGGTTTTCTCTGCCGGCTTAAGAGATACACGTGAAACTAAAGCCGATCCTGGGTGCCTAGGGTGCCTGTCATCCAATCCGCACTGAATTTCATTTCTAGCACATAGCCAAAAAATCGCCCCATTGACTTACATTGGAGTGCAGAAAAGGTCATTTTTTCTCGGTCCCTTTAAGAGGTAGGAGTTAAACAAGCTTAGGTCTGCGGTGCCCAGGGGGGACCCCATCCAGCCCGCACTGAGTTTCATTCCTACCACCTTAGGAAAAAAAGTCATTATTTTGAGGCTTAGAAGTCATTTCTGCAATTCCCATAGAAAATCAACGGCGTCTCTATTCAATTGTGTGGAGCGCATATCAGGTGGGTTTTCTCTGCCGGCTTAAGAGATACACGTGAAACTAAAGCCGATCCTGGGTGCCTAGGGTGCCTGTCATCCAATCCGCACTGAATTTCATTTCTAGCACATAGCCAAAAAATCGCCCCATTGACTTACATTGGAGTGCAGAAAAGGTCATTTTTTCTCGGTCCCTTTAAGAGGTAGGAGTTAAACAAGCTTAGGTCTGCGGTGCCCAGGGGGGACCCCATCCAGCCCGCACTGAGTTTCATTCCTACCACCTTAGGAAAAAAAGTCATTATTTTGAGGCTTAGAAGTCATTTCTGCAATTCCCATAGAAAATCAACGGCGTCTCTATTCAATTGTGTGGAGCGCATATCAGGTGGGTTTTCTCTGCCGGCTTAAGAGATACACGTGAAACTAAAGCCGATCCTGGGTGCCTAGGGTGCCTGTCATCCAATCCGCACTGAATTTCATTTCTAGCACATAGCCAAAAAATCGCCCCATTGACTTACATTGGAGTGCAGAAAAGGTCATTTTTTCTCGGTCCCTTTAAGAGGTAGGAGTTAAACAAGCTTAGGTCTGCGGTGCCCAGGGGGGACCCCATCCAGCCCGCACTGAGTTTCATTCCTACCACCTTAGGAAAAAAAGTCATTATTTTGAGGCTTAGAAGTCATTTCTGCAATTCCCATAGAAAATCAACGGCGTCTCTAATTCATTGTGTGGAGCGCATATCAGGTGGGTTTTCTCTGCCGGCTTAAGAGATACATGTGAAACTAAAGCCGATCCTGGGTGCCTAGGGTGCCTGTCATCCAATCCGCACTCAATTTAATTTCTAGCACATAGCCAAAAATCGCCCCATTGACTTACATTGGAGTGCAGAAAAGGTCATTTTTTCTCGGGTCCCTTTAAGGTGGTAGGAGTTAAACAAGCTTAGGTCTGCGGTGCCCAGGGGGGACCCCATCCAGCCCGCACTGAGTTTCATTCCTACACCTTAGGAAAAAAAAGTCATTATTTGACGGCTTAGAAGTCATTTCTGAAATTCCCATAGAAAATCAACGGCGTCTCTAATTCAATTGTGTGGAGCGCATATCAGGTGAGTTTTCTCTGCCGGCTTAAGAGATACACGTGAAACTAAAGCCGATCCTGGGTGCCTAGGGTGCCTGTCATCCAATCCGCACTGAATTTCATTTCTAGCACATAGCCAAAAAATCGCCCCATTGACTTACATTGGAGTGCAGAAAAGGTCATTTTTTCTCGGTCCCTTTAAGAGGTAGGAGTTAAACAAGCTTAGGTCTGCGGTGCCCAGGGGGGACCCCATCCAGCCCGCACTGAGTTTCATTCCTACCACCTTAGGAAAAAAAGTCATTATTTTGAGGCTTAGAAGTCATTTCTGCAATTCCCATAGAAAATCAACGGCGTCTCTATTCAATTGTGTGGAGCGCATATCAGGTGGGTTTTCTCTGCCGGCTTAAGAGATACACTGTGAAACTAAAGCCGATCCTGGGTGCCTAGGGTGCCTGTCATCCAATCCGCACTCAATTTCATTTCTAGCACATAGCCAAAAAATCGCCCCATTGACTTACATTGGAGTGCAGAAAAGGTCATTTTTTCTCGGTCCCTTTAAGAGGTAGGAGTTAAACAAGCTTAGGTCTGCGGTGCCCAGGGGGGACCCCATCCAGCCCGCACTGAGTTTCATTCCTACCACCTTAGGAAAAAAAGTCATTATTTTGACGGCTTAGAAGTCATTTCTGCAATTCCATAGAAAATCAACGGCGTCTCTAATTCAATTGTGTGGAGCGCATATCAGGTGGGTTTTCTCTGCCAGGCTTAAGAGATACACGTGAAACTAAAGCCGATCCTGGGTGCCTAGGGTGCCTGTCATCCAATCCGCACTCAATTTCATTTCTAGCACATAGCCAAAAAAATCGCCCCATTGACTTACATTGGAGTGCAGAAAAGGTCATTTTTTTCTCGGTCCCTTTAAGAGGTAGGAGTTAAACAAGCTTAGGTCTGCGGTGCTCAGGGGGGACCCCATCCAGCCCGCACTGAGTTTCATTCCTACCACCTTAGGAAAAAAAGTCATTATTTTGAGGCTTAGAAGTCATTTCTGCAATTCCCATAGAAAATCAACGGCGTCTCTATTCAATTGTGTGGCGCGCATATCAGGTGGGTTTTCTCTGCCGGCTTAAGAGATACACGTGAAACTAAAGCCGATCCTGGGTGCCTAGGGTGCCTGTCATCCAATCCGCACTCAATTTCATTTCTAGCACATAGGCAAAAAAATCGCCCCATTGACTTACATTGGAGTGCAGAAAAGGTCATTTTTTCTCGGTCCCTTTAAGAGGTAGGAGTTAAACAAGCTTAGGTCTGCGGTGCCCAGGGGGGGACCCCATCCAGCCCGCACTGAGTTTCATTCCTACCACCTTAGGAAAAAAAGTCATTATTTTGAGGCTTAGAAGTCATTTCTGCAATTCCCATAGAAAATCAACGGCGTCTCTAATTCAATTGTGTGGAGCGCATATCAGGTGGGTTTTCTCTGCCGGCTTAAGAGATACACGTGAAACTAAAGCCGATCCTGGGTGCCTAGGGTGCCTGTCATCCAATCCGCACTCAATTTCATTTCTAGCACATAGGCAAAAAATCGCCCCATTGACTTACATTGGAGTGCAGAAAAGGTCATTTTTTCTCGGTCCCTTTAAGAGGTAGGAGTTAAACAAGCTTAGGTCTGCGGTGCCCAGGGGGACCCCATCCAGCCCGCACTGAGTTTCATTCCTACCACCTTAGGAAAAAAAGTCATTATTTTGAGGCTTAGAAGTCATTTCTGCAATTCCCATAGAAAATCAACGGCGTCTCTATTCAATTGTGTGGAGCGCATATCAGGTAGATTTTCTCTGCCGGCTTAAGAGATACACGTGAAACTAAAGCCGATCCTGGGTGCCTAGGGTGCCTGTCATCCAATCCGCACTCAATTTCATTTCTAGCACATAGCCAAAAAATCGCCCCATTGACTTACATTGGAGTGCAGAAAAGGTCATTTTTTCTCGGTCCCTTTAAGAGGTAGGAGTTAAACAAGCTTAGGTCTGCGGTGCCCAGGAGGGACTCCATCCAGCCCGCACTGAGTTTCATTCCTACCACCTTAGGAAAAAAAAGTCATAATTTGAGGCTTAGAAGTCATTTCTGCAATTCCCATAGAAAATCAACGGCGTCTCTAATTCAATTGTGTGGAGCGCATATCAGGTGGGTTTTCTCTGCCGGCTTAAGAGATACACGTGAAACTAAAGCCGATCCTGGGTGCCTAGGGTGCCTGTCATCCAATCCGCACTGAATTTCATTTCTAGCACATAGACAAAAAATCGTCCCATTGACTTACATTGGAGTGCAGAAAAGGTCATTTTTTCTCGGTCCCTTTAAGAGGTAGGAGTTAAACAAGCTTAGGTCTGCGGTGCCCAGGGGGGACCCCATCCAGCCCGCACTGAGTTTCATTCCTAACACCTTAGGAAAAAAAGTCATTATTTTGAGGCTTAGAAGTCATTTCTGCAATTCCCATAGAAAATCAACGGCGTCTCTAATTCAATTGTGTGGAGCTCATATCAGGTGGGTTTTCTCTGCCGGCTTAAGAGATACACGTGAAACTAAAGCCGAGCCTGGGTGCCTAGGGTGCCTGTCATCCAATCCGCACTGAATTTCATTTCTAGCACATAGCCAAAAAATCGCCCCATTGACTTACATTGGAGTGCAGAAAAGGTCATTTTTTCTCGGTCCCTTTAAGAGGTAGGAGTTAAACAAGCTTAGGTCTGCGGTGCCCAGGGGGGACCCCATCCAGCCCGCACTGAGTTTCATTCCTACCACCTTAGGAAAAAAAGTCATTATTTTGAGGCTTAGAAGTCATTTCTGCAATTCCCATAGAAAATCAACGGCGTCTCTAATTCAATTGTGTGGAGCGCATATCAGGTGGGTTTTCTCTGCCGGCTTAAGAGATACACGTGAAACTAAAGCCGATCCTGGGTGTCTAGGGTGCCTGTCATCCAATCCGCACTCAATTTCATTTCTAGCACATAGCCAAAAAATCACCCCATTGACTTACATTGGAGTGCAGAAAAGGTAATTTTTTCTCGGTCCCTTAAGAGGTAGGAGTTAAACAAGCTTAGGTCTGCGGTGCCCAGGGGGGACCCCATCCAGCCCGCACTGAGTTTCATTCCTACCACCTTAGGAAAAAAATTCATTATTTTGAGGCTTAGAAGTCATTTCTGCAATTCCCATAGAAAATCAACGGCGTCTCTATTCAATTGTGTGGAGCGCATATCAGGTGGGTTTTCTCTGCCGGCTTTAGAGATACACGTGAAACTAAAGCCGATCCTGGGTGCCTAGGGTGCCTGTCATCCAATCCGCACTCAATTTCATTTCTAGCACATAGGCAAAAAATCGCCCCATTGACTTACATTGGAGTGCAGAAAAGGTAATTTTTTCTCGGTCCCTTTAAGAGGTAGGAGTTAAACAAGCTTAGGTCTGCGGTGCCCAGGGGGGACCCCATCCAGCCCGCACTGAGTTTCATTCCTACCACCTTAGGAAAAAAAAGTCATTATTTTGAGGCTTAGAAGTCATTTCTGCAATTCCCATAGAAAATCAACGGCGTCTCTATTCAATTGTGTGGAGCGCATATCAGGTAGATTTTCTCTGCCGGCTTAAGAGATACACGTGAAACTAAAGCCGATCCTGGGTGCCTAGGGTGCCTGTCATCCAATCCGCACTCAATTTAATTTCTAGCACATAGCCAAAAAATCGCCCCATTGACTTACATTGGAGTGCAGAAAAGGTCATTTTTTCTCGGTCCCTTTAAGAGGTAGGAGTTAAACAAGCTTAGGTCTGCGGTGCCCAGGGGAGACCCCATCCAGCCCGCACTGAGTTTCATTCCTACCACCTTAGGAAAAAAAGTCATTATTTTGAGGCTTAGAAGTCATTTCTGCAATTCCCATAGAAAATCAACGGCGTCTCTAATTCAATTGTGTGGAGCGTATATCAGGTGGGTTTTCTCTGCCGGCTTAAGAGATACACGTGAAACTAAAGCCGATCCTGGGTGCCTAGGGTGCCTGTCATCCAATCCGCACTGAATTTCATTTCTAGCACATAGCCAAAAAATCGCCCCATTGACTTACATTGGAGTGCAGAAAAGGTCATTTTTTCTCGGTCCCTTTAAGAGGTAGGAGTTAAACAAGCTTAGGTCTGCGGTGCCCAGGGGGGACCCCATCCAGCCCGCACTGAGTTTCATTCCTACCACCTTAGGAAAAAAAGTCATTATTTTGAGGCTTAGAAGTCATTTCTGCAATTCCCATAGAAAATCAACGGCGTCTCTAATTCAATTGTGTGGAGCGCATATCAGGTGGGTTTTCTCTGCCGGCTTAAGAGATACACGTGAAACTAAAGCCGATCCTGGGTGCCTAGGGTGCCTGTCATCCAATCCGCACTCAATTTCATTTCTAGCACATAGCCAAAAAATCGCCCCATTGACTTACATTGGAGTGCAGAAAAGGTCATTTTTTTCTCGGTCCCTTTAAGAGGTAGGAGTTAAACAAGCTTAGGTCTGCGGTGCCCAGGGGGGACCCCTTCCAGCCCGCACTGAGTTTCATTCCTACCACCTTAGGAAAAAAAGTCATTATTTTGAGGCTTAGAAGTCATTTCTGCAATTCCCATAGAAAATCAACGGCGTCTCTAATTCAATTGTGTGGAGCGCATATCTGGTGGGTTTTCTCTGCCGGCTTAAGAGATACACGTGAAACTAAAGCCGATCCTGGGTGCCTAGGGTGCCTGTCATCCAATCCGCACTCAATTTCATTTCTAGCACATAGACAAAAAATCGCCCCATTGACTTACATTGGAGTGCAGAAAAGGTCATTTTTTCTCGGTCCCTTTAAGAGGTAGGAGTTAAACAAGCTTAGGTCTGCGGTGCCCAGGGGGGACCCCATCCAGCCCGCACTGAGTTTCATTCCTACCACCTTAGGAAAAAAAGTCATTATTTTGAGGCTTAGAAGTCATTTCTGCAATTCCCATAGAAAATCAACGGCGTCTCTAATTCAATTGTGTGGAGCGCATATCAGGTGGGTTTTCTCTGCCGGCTTAAGAGATACACGTGAAACTAAAGCCGATCCTGGGTGCCTAGGGTGCCTGTCATCCAATCCGCACTCAATTTCATTTCTAGCACATAGACAAAAAATCGCCCCATTGACTTACATTGGAGTGCAGAAAAGGTCATTTTTTCTCGGTCCCTTTAAGAGGTAGGAGTTAAACAAGCTTAGGTCTGCGGTGCCCAGGGGGGACCCCATCCAGCCCACACTGAGTTTCATTCCTACCACCTTAGGAAAAAAAGTCATTATTTTGAGGCTTAGAAGTCATTTCTGCAATTCCCATAGAAAATCAACGGCGTCTCTATTCAATTGTGTGGAGCGCATATCAGGTGGGTTTTCTCTGCCGGCTTAAGAGATACACGTGAAACTAAAGCCGATCCTGGGTGCCTAGGGTGCCTGTCATCCAATCCGCACTCAATTTCATTTCTAGCACATAGCCAAAAATCGCCCCATTGACTTACATTGGAGTGCAGAAAAGGTCATTTTTTCTCGGTCCCTTTAAGAGGTAGGAGTTAAACAAGCTTAGGTCTGCGGTGCCCAGGGGGGACCCCATCCAGCCCCCACTGAGTTTCATTCCTACCACCTTAGGAAAAAAAGTCATTATTTTGAGGCTTAGAAGTCATTTCTGCAATTCCCATAGAAAATCAACGGCGTCTCTAATTCAATTGTGTGGAGCGCATATCAGGTGGGTTTTCTCTGCCGGCTTAAGAGATACATGTGAAACTAAAGCCGATCCTGGGTGCCTAGGGTGCCTGTCATCCAATCCGCACTCAATTTCATTTCTAGCACATAGCCAAAAAAATCGCCCCATTGACTTACATTGGAGTGCAGAAAAGGTCATTTTTTCTCGGTCCCTTTAAGAGGTAGGAGTTAAACAAGCTTAGGTCTGCGGTGCCCAGGGGGGACCCCATCCAGCCCGCACTGAGTTTCATTCCTACCACCTTAGGAAAAAAAGTCATTATTTTGAGGCTTAGAAGTCATTTCTGCAATTCCCATAGAAAATCAACGGCGGGGGGCGTGGCTTGCGGCGCTAATGAAGAGACGCATGTAAGCTTCTCTCCGTACGAGGCCGCAGCAAGAGAGGACACAGCGCCGCTATGACGGGTCACAGCACTCAAAAAAGAAGAGAGAAGAGAGAGGAGACTCCCAAGAATCACATGACAGCAGCGCCGAGGGAATCCCCGCTGCAGCCGCAAGACACGGGGCCGATAACCAGCCGCGGCTCCAGAGCTGCAGACACAGCAGCCATGCCGGAGCCGGAACAAAGCAGTGAGAGAACCGGAAGTGGCCCGAAATACGTGAAGGAGCCACAGAAGAAGACTGCAAATGTGAGTAGGGACTCAACAAAGCCCCGACTAAGCCCCCCAGCACACCAGCTTATGTCAGACACACAGGGGAATGCTTTTACCGGCACAATGAATAACTCCCGGCCGGCGGCCATCTTGAATGTGGCAGGGCACAGCACATGCAGCACAAGGGAACATGCAGAGACAGCAGCCACAGCTCCTACATATAATGACCCTATGCCAGTGCCAAGTGTGAGAGAGCATGTAATTAAGCTCACACATGGCACAGTGCAGGAAAATCTGACATCACCCAGCAGCATCAATGATGATGATGATTACAACACTGGTAGCAACCATCAGTACACATACCAGAACCTGCCCACCCCTCATAAACCAACACAGCAAAAAAGGCACTCTCTGGAATTTGAGGACACGGAGGACTCAAGTTCCCCTTATGACTCTGACAATGAGGATAAACCCCCCAATAAAAAAAAGCTGTTAAAAACACCAAGAAAGCGAGTTATAAACAAATCCTTTTACTCAAAAAATGATGAATTCTCAAACGACTCATCATCATCCTCCTCTCATTCAGTGATACACGTACCACAAAAACCTGACACTGAACAAACACCCTCTAATGAAAAAGCCTTACATGCACTAGAGGGACATCCGGAGCTACAGGCACTCCTTTCGTTAATCCCCACAAAACAAGACATGCTGAACATTGCAACTGATTTAAAATCTTTATGGAGAAAGGACCTCGCTGTAGTCCAGGATAAAGTTACAGTGGTAGAAAAAAAGACAGAAAACCTAGAGAAATCCCAAGTTAAACAAGAAACACAGATAAATGATTTGATCATCACTACACAATCTCTCCAAATATCACAGAAAATGATTACTCTCCGCCTTGATGATATGGAGAATCGCAGCAGGAGAAACAACATAAGGGTGAAAGGACTGCCAGAATCAGTGAAGTCAAATGAACTATATGATGTTCTGACCTCCCTATTTAATAAAATCCTGGATAGAGCACCAGACATACATATAGAACTCGATAGAGTACACAGGGCCCTAAAGCCTAAAAGAAGTGACGACAAAAGACCAAGGGATGTAATCTGCAGGGTACATTATTACACCCTGAAAGACGAGATCATGTCCAAAGCGAGGTCACTAAGAAATATAGACTACAATGGCAACAAAATACAACTTTACGCAGATCTCTCACTCCTCACCTTGAGGCAAAGAGCGACACTAAAACCCCTCACTCAGAAATTACAGGAAAGACAGTGGCAATACAAGTGGGGTTTTCCATTCTCCCTTACAGTAAAACATCCAGGGGGAACAGCTGTATTGAAGGAACCATCTGATTTACCTACCTTCCTTGACACTCTAAACTTACGCAATTTATATCTCCCTGAATGGTGTGAACTCCACCAAACAATGATTCTCCCTCCGCCGACCTACATCACCAGGGACACTAACAGACCCTCTTCAAGCAGACCGAAGGAAGACTGCATCCAACCTCCACTGCCGCAAAGAGCGAAGAAACCTAAATGAAGGACATGGACCCTCTCAACATATCTTTAATCTCTAACCATTTTTGCCTTTCTCCCTGAGCAGCAGGCTATACAATGCGATGTTTATCTTCACTCCCAACCTCCAAATGACTTAACGGCATGTCTTAGCTGTTGACTCATGGGAAGTTGCTAGAGGAATTATTTGAAAAACGGAGTGAATAGACATACTCAGAATTTGTTCCACTTCAGTTCATACTGTTTTTGATTAATGTTTGAATGATACCGACACTCTCCATAGTGGGTTCCATTCATAGTTATAGATAGTAGTTAAATTACAGTTTACAATGTTATGACATAAATAGGCCACAACCTCAGTTATACAACCCACTACCAACCGTGACTATTGTAGGGGGGAAAATAACTTATTAGGTCATTCACACTAGCCAGATACTAGAAAGCAGACCAACCAGCTTTGACACCTACCATAGGCCAAGGTCTGAATATATTGTCAAATTGTGACTGAGCAACTAGGCCTTGACCATACACATAAATGCCCGACTACATCTCTTCTTCTTAGGGCCCAAACCACTATTGTAACGTCCTCACAGAGACGCTTACTGATTTAAAGGACCATGATACTGGGCGATTAAAGTGATCTTAACCAACCCATTAATGCATTTGGCTCCCATCCAATGCTACACTAATAATCTTTCCTTCCATAAAACAACTTAGACAAAAGACCCTCTACTCTTTCTTTATAGCTACACTACGTCCCTCTCATTGAGTGAAATTTAGAACATCATGGCCCAATCGGATAGACATTTACACATATATAAGAGTTAACCTTGTCCATTGACGTCTCATTCCACCCACCGAATAGTTTTCTTGTTAATCAAGATTAAGTGAATTATTCACACATAGTCTAACAGTGTATGGTATACGCTTTTTTCTTTGTTTTTAGGTTTGCCTTTTTTAGGCTTAAGTGCTTATATTGTATTTAATCTTTCTTTTTCTTTTTTCTTGTATTTGCCAGTTCTCCTTATCCTCCCTTCTCCCACCCCTCCTCTCCTAGTTCCTCCTTTCCCATACGGCTGACACATCATAGAAGTTGGTGACGCGGAGACACCGCCTACCTCAACTCGCATCCTCCACTCGGAAACATCCACGTGGGACACAACTAGACTCTGAAGAGATCTACACATACACTCAACTAGCAGTGAGTACTAACACCACACATCATGACAGACGTAACTTTCTGCACACTGAATGTGAACGGATTCAATGTCGCAGAAAAACGTTCCAACATACTCCACTCCTTACACAAAAAGAAAGCCAAAATCATACTACTTCAGGAAACACATTTCAAACAGGACAAAATCCCAAACCTAGCCAACAATAGATATTATAATACCTGGTTCCACTCCACCTCACCGGAAAAAAGAATAAAAGGGGTATCAATAGGTATTCATAAAACACTCCCAATCAACATAATTGATAAAAAAATAGATCCAAATGGCAGATTCATATTTCTAAATTGCTCAATTGCAGAAGAGATCATCACAATAGCAAACATATACGCACCTAACTGCGACCAAATAGCCTTTACCACAGACACTCTAAAAGACCTCCACTCATTTGCAAAAGGGGCCATCATACTAGGTGGGGATCTTAACACGCCCTTAAACCCGATAATCGACACTTCCTCTGGGAAATCGTACATACCCTACAAAAAAATCAGAGTGCTCCACAAAACCTTAAAAGACCTTAAGCTTTTTGACACATGGAGGATAAGCAATCCTACAACTAAAGACTATACCTATTACTCTGTACCCAACAACTCTTACAGCAGAATCGATTATGTTATAGCCTCACATACAGCCTTGAGTTATCTCAAAGACTCCTATATAGGAAATATAATATTCACTGACCATGCCCCAGTATTCTCAACCTTTATAATTCTCCCTAAAGTGAAAACCTCATTCACGTGGAAACTAAATGAATCCCTAATAGATGACTTAGTCTGCAACACAGCCTTAAAAGAAACACTTGATATTTTCAAACAAACCCACGAAAATGACCCAACAGCAGCCCCGATCAAATGGGAAGCACTTAAAGCTACCATCAGAGGCACACTCATTTCTCAAGGAGCCAGAATAAAAAGAGAAAACATCAAATCATTAAATAACCTCCTCGCTAAAATTCAGGATTTAGAAACAACACATAAAATATCCACACTAGAAAGTACCCTAATAGAGCTTAATTTGGCTAGAAGCAGAGTAAAAGACATTTTACATGAAAAATATAAAAAGGTAGTGCAAATTTGCAACAAAAACTTCTACTCCTGGTATAACAAACCAAGTAAATTCCTTGCCACGGCACTTAAAAATAAGAGAACATCAAACACCATACCATCAATTAAAACCCATCAAGGTAGCATTTCCCATAACACGAAAGTGATAGCGGAAACCTTCAGGACATATTATAATACCCTATATCAATTGCCGCCATCAGAACAGGCAAATCCACCTCCCCAGATCAACAACTCCCTCTCCCAATACATAAACAGAACCAGCCTTCCCACTATTACCCCGGAGATCAAATCAAAGCTAGAGGAAAATATTACATTGGAAGAAATAAAAGATGTCATAAAAAACCTCCCCACAGGCAAGAGCCCAGGCCCAGATGGCTTCACAGGCAAATTCTATAAACAATTTGTTGACACCCTCGCTCCACATCTCTTAAATTCATTTAACACTATCTCAGACATACAAAAATTCCCCTCATCCTTTCTAGACGCCTTCATAACAGTGATCCCAAAAGAGGGGAAAGATCAAAATATCTGCAGTAATTACAGGCCCATTTCCCTCCTAAATATAGACACAAAAATTTTCGCCAAGATAATTGCAAATAGATTAGCTCCACTCCTTGAATCTCTGATCAACCCGGATCAGGTCGGTTTTATCCCAAATAGGGAAGCTAAGGACAACACCCTAAGAGCGTTCTCTTTGGCTAACTATGCTCACATCTCAAAAATGCGAGCCTTATTTCTGGCCTTAGACGCAGAAAAGGCCTTCGACCGGGTTGATTGGAGATTCATGGAGGCCACATTGAAACAAATAGGATTAGGCCCCAATATTTTATCAAAGATCATGTCCCTCTACAACTCCCCAACAGCCAAAATAAAGATAAACGGTACTCTGTCAGAGAAAGTGACTATCAAGAATGGAACGAGACAAGGCTGCCCACTCTCCCCTCTTCTATACATACTGTGTATGGAACACTTGCTAATAGCTATTAGACAAAATCCCGACATCACGGGCATCAAACTGAAAGACTCAGAGCATCTCTGCTCGGCCTATGCCGATGATCTCTTACTCTTTCTTTCAAATCCGCATATTTCCCTTCCAGCCTTGATAGCCACAATAAAAGAATACACATATCACAGCAACTACAAACTCAACATAAACAAATGCGAAGCCCTATGCATAAACATATCGGACAGAGACCAAAAAAATCTAAAAGAAAACTTTCCCTTCCATTGGTGCAATAAAGCCCTTAGTTACTTAGGCACTAAAATAACCATCTCTCAGAAAAATATCATTGAAGAAAATTACAATCCTATATTAAAAAAGATCAAAGAAGATCTTCAAAACTGGGGAGAAAGGGGATTCTCCTGGCTGGGAAGGATTAATATACTGAAGATGAACGTCATACCACGACTACTATATCTATTTCAGGCTGTCCCAGCAGTGCTTACGCACACCTTCCTAGCCAGGATGAACGCCCCGTTGACCAAATTTGTTTGGCTAAACAAACCTGCCAGATTAAATACCAAAACACTTCAACGACCCAAACTAGAAGGAGGCCTAGCTCTCCCTAGTTGTAAACTATACCATCAAGCGGCAGTCTTAAATAGGGTCCTAGAATGCTTCCACTATAAAAACAAAAAGCTATGGGTAAAATTAGAAAACATAACAACTGGTTTTGACACTGCAGCTATTCTCTGGACTCCTAAAAATCTACTGAAAAGTATTCCCTCTCTCCCACAATCCCCAATTAGCGCGACAATTCTTGCACTAGCAAACTCTCATTCTCAGACACCTCTGGGCTTATTCAGTCCTGACGGACCTATGATGCCACTGGGAAAAAATCCTAGGTTCCTACCAGCACTACATACCGACTCATTCCTAGGTATTCCCACTAACACAGGAATCACCTTCCGAGACCTACTAAATAATGAGGGCCTAAAACCATTAGCAGATCTTCCCTATAAGGAAATTAGAGAGACAGGAGACAATAAAATAATACAAACCCAATACTCCCTACTGCAGTCATTTATCGACAGACAAACCACAAACCTAAATCTGAACAGAAAATTGTTGCCTTTTGAAAGACTCTGCGCCTCTGACTCCCCCATCTCTAAGCCGGTATCGACAATCTACAACTTACTCATAACAGATGTAGATGAGTCTCCCCCAGACTTTATAAAAAGCTGGGAACAAGAGATAAATACATCCTTCACCAAAGAAGAGACTGAAACTGCATTTTATCTGACGCACAAAACCTCGATATCATGCAGCTTACAGGAGAAAAACTACAAAGTACTGTCTAGATGGTACATGGTCCCAGCTAGACTGAAACTCATGTATCCTGACAGAGATGATGTTTGCTGGAGATGTGGGGAGTCAGGTGGCTCAATGTTGCATATTTGGTGGAATTGCCCACGAATCCTTTCTTTCTGGTCACAAGTAGTGGGTACTTGCAACCAAATATTGGAACTAAAAATACATAACAATCCGAAACAGGCCCTACTCATGATGCTACCTTTTCCTCAGCATCACTATAAAAACTCCATTATAGGCTTCTTACTGACCGCTGCAAAAGCAATGATAGCAAAAAAATGGAAGTCCCCATCTCCCCCGACGTTACAAGAGTGGATGGAGGAAATTGACACATATGCTAGATCTGAGGAATTAATTTCCGATGACATAAAAGCTAAACATAAACATACAAATAGATGGGCGGTATGGTCCAAGCTAAAAGAAAACAACCAGCTCATGAAAAACATCATATACCCCCACAACTGACTAGAAGGAGACTGATATTAACATATCAACATTTTCCTCAAACATTTCTCTCTTACTTCTACACTGCCAAACACTCTTACTCCAAAACTCATACAACTCCCACTATACGTGAGGATGTCGAGATGCTTCCGTGTCACCAACACATAGAACAAGCAGGTAAGCAACAACAAGAACAGCAATAAATACCTTATAAATAAAGTGACTGCGGTCCCAACATATCCTCTTTCATCTGCCGAATAGCAATCTAGACGGGTTAGATGCTCAGCCGTACATCTCCATACCCCCCCCCCTTAACCCACCCCCCCCTTCCTTCTCTTCCCCTCCTTCCCCCATTACCTCAGGTATGTTGTCTGTGTTACATTGTTTGCAATAAAACAAAAATTACTTTATTGTTATTGTTATATTTACAAAAACAGAAAAGGTGGAAATACGTTGTCATAACCATTTCAAGCTTACATAGCACCAACATAAACCAAACACATATGTAGTCATTAACTTTATGATACTATTCCTTTTATCCAATGGCAATATGACATCCTTAATTAATACAAAAATTGCTATGTTATTTGTTATATGAAACCATCTTCTCTCCTCCAATAAACTTTGAATTTGTGAGAAAATCAACGGCGTCTCTATTCAATTGTGTGGAGCGCATATCAGGTAGATTTTCTCTGCCGGCTTAAGAGATACACATGAAACTAAAGCCGATCCTGGGTGCCTAGGGTGCCTGTCATCCAATCCGCACTGAATTTCATTTCTAGCACATAGCCAAAAAATCGCCCCATTGACTTACATTGGAGTGCAGAAAAGGTCATTTTTTCTCGGTCCCTTTAAGAGGTAGGAGTTAAACAAGCTTAGGTCTGCGGTGCCCAGGGGGGACCCCATCCAGCCCGCACTGAGTTTCATTCCTACCACCTTAGGAAAAAAAGTCATTATTTTGAGGCTTAGAAGTCATTTCTGCAATTCCCATAGAAAATCAACGGCGTCTCTAATTCAATTGTGTGGAGCGCATATCAGGTGGGTTTTCTCTGCCGGCTTAAGAGATACACGTGAAACTAAAGCCGATCCTGGGTGCCTAGGGTGCCTGTCATCCAATCCGCACTCAATTTCATTTCTAGCACATAGCCAAAAAATCGCCCCATTGACTTACATTGGAGTGCAGAAAAGGTCATTTTTTTCTCGGTCCCTTTAAGAGGTAGGAGTTAAACAAGCTTAGGTCTGCGGTGCCCAGGGGGGACCCCATCCAGCCCGCACTGAGTTTCATTCCTACCACCTTAGGAAAAAAAGTCATTATTTTGAGGCTTAGAAGTCATTTCTGCAATTCCCATAGAAAATCAACGGCGTCTCTAATTCAATTGTGTGGAGCGCATATCTGGTGGGTTTTCTCTGCCGGCTTAAGAGATACACGTGAAACTAAAGCCGATCCTGGGTGCCTAGGGTGCATGTCATCCAATCCGCACTCAATTTAATTTCTAGCACATAGCCAAAAAATCGCCCCATTGACTTACATTGGAGTGCAGAAAAGGTCATTTTTTCTCGGTCCCTTTAAGAGGTAGGAGTTAAACAAGCTTAGGTCTGCGGTGCCCAGGGGGGACCCCATCCAGCCCGCACTGAGTTTCATTCCTACCACCTTAGGAAAAAAAGTCATTATTTTGAGGCTTAGAAGTCATTTCTGCAATTCCCATAGAAAATCAACGGCGTCTCTAATTCAATTGTGTGGAGCGCATATCAGGTGGGTTTTCTCTGCCGGCTTAAGAGATACACGTGAAACTAAAGCCGATCCTGGGTGCCTAGGGTGCCTGTCATCCAATCCGCACTCAATTTCATTTCTAGCACATAGACAAAAAATCGCCCCATTGACTTACATTGGAGTGCAGAAAAGGTCATTTTTTCTCGGTCCCTTTAAGAGGTAGGAGTTAAACAAGCTTAGGTCTGCGGTGCCCAGGGGGGACCCCATCCAGCCCGCACTGAGTTTCATTCCTACCACCTTAGGAAAAAAAGTCATTATTTTGAGGCTTAGAAGTCATTTCTGCAATTCCCATAGAAAATCAACGGCGTCTCTATTCAATTGTGTGGAGCGCATATCAGGTGGGTTTTCTCTGCCGGCTTAAGAGATACACGTGAAACTAAAGCCGATCCTGGGTGCCTAGGGTGCCTGTCATCCAATCCGCACTCAATTTCATTTCTAGCACATAGCCAAAAATCGCCCCATTGACTTACATTGGAGTGCAGAAAAGGTCATTTTTTCTCGGTCCCTTTAAGAGGTAGGAGTTAAACAAGCTTAGGTCTGCGGTGCCCAGGGGGGACCCCATCCAGCCCGCACTGAGTTTCATTCCTACCACCTTAGGAAAAAAAGTCATTATTTTGAGGCTTAGAAGTCATTTCTGCAATTCCCATAGAAAATCAACGGCGTCTCTAATTCAATTGTGTGGAGCGCATATCAGGTGGGTTTTCTCTGCCGGCTTAAGAGATACATGTGAAACTA
Source organism: Dendropsophus ebraccatus (assembly GCF_027789765.1). Taxonomy (NCBI): domain Eukaryota; kingdom Metazoa; phylum Chordata; class Amphibia; order Anura; family Hylidae; genus Dendropsophus; species Dendropsophus ebraccatus. The sequence continues at coordinate 49,674 of NW_027209984.1, forward strand.
AAGCCGATCCTGGGTGCCTAGGGTGCCTGTCATCCAATCCGCACTCAATTTCATTTCTAGCACATAGCCAAAAAATCGCCCCATTGACTTACATTGGAGTGCAGAAAAGGTCATTTTTTCTCGGTCCCTTTAAGAGGTAGGAGTTAAACAAGCTTAGGTCTGCGGTGCCCAGGGGGGACCCCATCCAGCCCGCACTGAGTTTCATTCCTACCACCTTAGGAAAAAAAGTCATTATTTTGAGGCTTAGAAGTCATTTCTGCAATTCCCATAGAAAATCAACGGCGTCTCTATTCAATTGTGTGGAGCGCATATCAGGTAGATTTTCTCTGCCGGCTTAAGAGATACACGTGAAACTAAAGCCGATCCTGGGTGCCTAGGGTGCCTGTCATCCAATCCGCACTCAATTTCATTTCTAGCACATAGCCAAAAAATCGCCCCATTGACTTACATTGGAGTGCAGAAAAGGTCATTTTTTCTCGGTCCCTTTAAGAGGTAGGAGTTAAACAAGCTTAGGTCTGCGGTGCCCAGGGGGGACCCCATCCAGCCCGCACTGAGTTTCATTCCTACCCCCTTAGGAAAAAAAGTCTTTATTTTGAGGCTTAGAAGTCATTTCTGCAATTCCCATAGAAAATCAACGGCGTCTCTAATTCAATTGTGTGGAGCGCATATCAGGTGGGTTTTCTCTGCCGGCTTAAGAGATACACATGAAACTAAAGCCGATCTTGGGTGCCTAGGGTGCCTGTCATCCAATCCGCACTCAATTTCATTTCTAGCACATAGCCAAAAAATCGCCCCATTGACTTACATTGGAGTGCAGAAAAGGTCATTTTTTCTCGGTCCCTTTAAGAGGTAGGAGTTAAACAAGCTTAGGTCTGCGGTGCCCAGGGGGGACCCCATCCAGCCCGCACTGAGTTTCATTCCTACCACCTTAGGAAAAAAAGTCATTATTTTGAGGCTTAGAAGTCATTTCTGCAATTCCCATAGAAAATCAACGGCGTCTCTATTCAATTGTGTGGAGCGCATATCAGGTGGGTTTTCTCTGCCGGCTTAAGAGATACACGTGAAACTAAAGCCGATCCTGGGTGCCTAGGGTGCCTGTCATCCAATCCGCACTCAATTTCATTTCTAGCACATAGGCAAAAAATCGCCCCATTGACTTACATTGGAGTGCAGAAAAGGTCATTTTTTCTCGGTCCCTTTAAGAGGTAGGAGTTAAACAAGCTTAGGTCTGCGGTGCCCAGGGGGGACCCCATCCAGCCCGCACTGAGTTTCATTCCTACCACCTTAGGAAAAAAAAGTCATTATTTTGAGGCTTAGAAGTCATTTCTGCAATTCCCATAGAAAATCAACGGCGTCTCTATTCAATTGTGTGGAGCGCATATCAGGTAGATTTTCTCTGCCGGCTTAAGAGATACACTGTGAAACTAAAGCCGATCCTGGGTGCCTAGGGTGCCTGTCATCCAATCCGCACTGAATTTCATTTCTAGCACATAGACAAAAAATCGCCCCATTGACTTACATTGGAGTGCAGAAAAGGTCATTTTTTCTCGGTCCCTTTAAGAGGTAGGAGTTAAACAAGCTTAGGTCTGCGGTGCCCAGGGGGGACCCCATCCAGCCCGCACTGAGTTTCATTCCTAACCACCTTAGGAAAAAAAGTCATTATTTTGAGGCTTAGAAGTCATTTCTGCAATTCCCATAGAAAATCAACGGCGTCTCTAATTCAATTGTGTGGAGCTCATATCAGGTAGGGTTCTCTCTGCCGGCTTAAGAGATACACGTGAAACTAAAGCCGATCCTGGGTGCCTAGGGTGCCTGTCATCCAATCCGCACTGAATTTCATTTCTAGCACATAGCCAAAAAATCGCCCCATTGACTTACATTGGAGTGCAGAAAAGGTCATTTTTTCTCGGTCCCTTTAAGAGGTAGGAGTTAAACAAGCTTAGGTCTGCGGTGCCCAGGGGGGACCCCATCCAGCCCGCACTGAGTTTCATTCCTACCACCTTAGGAAAAAAAGTCATTATTTTGAGGCTTAGAAGTCATTTCTGCAATTCCCATAGAAAATCAACGGCGTCTCTAATTCAATTGTGTGGAGCGCATATCAGGTGGGTTTTCTCTGCCGGCTTAAGAGATACACATGAAACTAAAGCCGATCCTGGGTGCCTAGGGTGCCTGTCATCCAATCCGCACTCAATTTCATTTCTAGCACATAGACAAAAAATCGCCCCATTGACTTACATTGGAGTGCAGAAAAGGTCATTTTTTCTCGGTCCCTTTAAGAGGTAGGAGTTAAACAAGCTTAGGTCTGCGGTGCCCAGGGGGGACCCCATCCAGCCCGCACTGAGTTTCATTCCTACCACCTTAGGAAAAAAAGTCATTATTTTGAGGCTTAGAAGTCATTTCTGCAATTCCCATAGAAAATCAACGGCGTCTCTATTCAATTGTGTGGAGCGCATATCAGGTGGGTTTTCTCTGCCGGCTTAAGAGATACACTGTGAAAACTAAAGCCGATCCTGGGTGCCTAGGGTGCCTGTCATCCAATCCGCACTCAATTTCATTTCTAGCACATAGGCAAAAAATCGCCCCATTGACTTACATTGGAGTGCAGAAAAGGTCATTTTTTCTCGGTCCCTTTAAGAGGTAGGAGTTAAACAAGCTTAGGTCTGCGGTGCCCAGGGGGGACCCCATCCAGCCCGCACTGAGTTTCATTCCTACCACCTTAGGAAAAAAAGTCATTATTTTGAGGCTTAGAAGTCATTTCTGCAATTCCCATAGAAAATCAACGGCGTCTCTATTCAATTGTGTGGAGCGCATATCAGGTAGATTTTCTCTGCCGGCTTAAGAGATACACGTGAAACTAAAGCCGATCCTGGGTGCCTAGGGTGCCTGTCATCCAATCCGCACTGAATTTCATTTCTAGCACATAGACAAAAAATCGCCCCATTGACTTACATTGGAGTGCAGAAAAGGTCATTTTTTCTCGGTCCCTTTAAGAGGTAGGAGTTAAACAAGCTTAGGTCTGCGGTGCCCAGGGGGGACCCCATCCAGCCCGCACTGAGTTTCATTCCTAACACCTTAGGAAAAAAAGTCATTATTTTGAGGCTTAGAAGTCATTTCTGCAATTCCCATAGAAAATCAACGGCGTCTCTAATTCAATTGTGTGGAGCTCATATCAGGTGGGTTTTCTCTGCCGGCTTAAGAGATACACGTGAAACTAAAGCCGAGCCTGGGTGCCTAGGGTGCCTGTCATCCAATCCGCACTGAATTTCATTTCTAGCACATAGCCAAAAAATCGCCCCATTGACTTACATTGGAGTGCAGAAAAGGTCATTTTTTCTCGGTCCCTTTAAGAGGTAGGAGTTAAACAAGCTTAGGTCTGCGGTGCCCAGGGGGGACCCCATCCAGCCCGCACTGAGTTTCATTCCTACCACCTTAGGAAAAAAAGTCATTATTTTGAGGCTTAGAAGTCATTTCTGCAATTCCCATAGAAAATCAACGGCGTCTCTATTCAATTGTGTGGAGCGCATATCAGGTGGGTTTTCTCTGCCGGCTTAAGAGATACACGTGAAACTAAAGCCGATCCTGGGTGCCTAGGGTGCCTGTCATCCAATCCGCACTCAATTTCATTTCTAGCACATAGACAAAAAATCGCCCCATTGGCTTACATTGGAGTGCAGAAAAGGTCATTTTTTCTCGGTCCCTTTAAGAGGTAGGAGTTAAACAAGCTTAGGTCTGCGGTGCCCAGGGGGGACCCCATCCAGCCCGCACTGAGTTTCATTCCTACCACCTTAGGAAAAAAAGTCATTATTTTGAGGCTTAGAAGTCATTTCTGCAATTCCCATAGAAAATCAACGGCGTCTCTAATTCAATTGTGTGGAGCGCATATCAGGTGGGTTTTCTCTGCCGACTTAAGAGATACATGTAAAACTAAAGCCGATCCTGGGTGCCTAGGGTGCCTGTCATCCAATCCGCACTCAATTTCATTTCTAGCACATAGGCAAAAAATCGCCCCATTGACTTACATTGGAGTGCAGAAAAGGTCATTTTTTCTCGGTCCCTTTAAGAGGTAGGAGTTAAACAAGCTTAGGTCTGCGGTGCCCAGGGGGGACCCCATCCAGCCCGCACTGAGTTTCATTCCTACCACCTTAGGAAAAAAAGTCATTATTTTGAGGCTTAGAAGTCATTTCTGCAATTCCCATAGAAAATCAACGGCGTCTCTAATTCAATTGTGTGGAGCGCATATCAGGTGGGTTTTCTCTGCCGGCTTAAGAGATACACGTGAAACTAAAGCCGATCCTGGGTGTCTAGGGTGCCTGTCATCCAATCCGCACTGAATTTCATTTCTAGCACATAGCCAAAAAATCGCCCCATTGACTTACATTGGAGTGCAGAAAAGGTCATTTTTTCTCGGTCCCTTTAAGAGGTAGGAGTTAAACAAGCTTAGGTCTGCGGTGCCCAGGGGGGACCCCATCCAGCCCGCACTGAGTTTCATTCCTACCACCTTAGGAAAAAAAGTCATTATTTTGAGGCTTAGAAGTCATTTCTGCAATTCCCATAGAAAATCAACGGCGTCTCTATTCAATTGTGTGGAGCGCATATCAGGTGGGTTTTCTCTGCCGGCTTTAGAGATACACGTGAAACTAAAGCCGATCCTGGGTGCCTAGGGTGCCTGTCATCCAATCCGCACTCAATTTCATTTCTAGCACATAGGCAAAAAATCGCCCCATTGACTTACATTGGAGTGCAGAAAAGGTCATTTTTTCTCGGTCCCTTTAAGAGGTAGGAGTTAAACAAGCTTAGGTCTGCGGTGCCCAGGGGGGACCCCATCCAGCCCGCACTGAGTTTCATTCCTACCACCTTAGGAAAAAAAGTCATTATTTTGAGGCTTAGAAGTCATTTCTGCAATTCCCATAGAAAATCAACGGCGTCTCTATTCAATTGTGTGGAGCGCATATCAGGTAGATTTTCTCTGCCGGCTTAAGAGATACACGTGAAACTAAAGCCGATCCTGGGTGCCTAGGGTGCCTGTCATCCAATCCGCACTCAATTTAATTTCTAGCACATAGCCAAAAAATCGCCCCATTGACTTACATTGGAGTGCAGAAAAGGTCATTTTTTCTCGGTCCCTTTAAGAGGTAGGAGTTAAACAAGCTTAGGTCTGCGGTGCCCAGGGGGGACCCCATCCAGCCCGCACTGAGTTTCATTCCTACCACCTTAGGAAAAAAAGTCATTATTTTGAGGCTTAGAAGTCATTTCTGCAATTCCCATAGAAAATCAACGGCGTCTCTAATTCAATTGTGTGGAGCGCATATCAGGTGGGTTTTCTCTGCCGGCTTAAGAGATACATGTGAAACTAAAGCCGATCCTGGGTGCCTAGGGTGCCTGTCATCCAATCCGCACTCAATTTCATTTCTAGCACATAGCCAAAAAATCGCCCCATTGACTTACATTGGAGTGCAGAAAAGGTCATTTTTTCTCGGTCCCTTTAAGAGGTAGGAGTTAAACAAGCTTAGGTCTGCGGTGCCCAGGGGGGACCCCATCCAGCCCGCACTGAGTTTCATTCCTACCACCTTAGGAAAAAAAGTCATTATTTTGAGGCTTAGAAGTCATTTCTGCAATTCCCATAGAAAATCAACGGCGTCTCTAATTCAATTGTGTGGAGCGCATATCAGGTGGGTTTTCTCTGCCGGCTTAAGAGATACACGTGAAACTAAAGCCGATCCTGGGTGCCTAGGGTGCCTGTCATCCAATCCGCACTCAATTTCATTTCTAGCACATAGCCAAAAAATCGCCCCATTGACTTACATTGGAGTGCAGAAAAGGTCATTTTTTCTCGGTCCCTTTAAGAGGTAGGAGTTAAAAAAGCTTAGGTCTGCGGTGCCCAGGGGGGACCCCATCCAGCCCGCACTGAGTTTCATTCCTACCACCTTAGGAAAAAAAGTCATTATTTTGAGGCTTAGAAGTCATTTCTGCAATTCCCATAGAAAATCAACGGCGTCTCTATTCAATTGTGTGGAGCGCATATCAGGTGGGTTTTCTCTGCCGGCTTAAGAGATACACGTGAAACTAAAGCCGATCCTGGGTGCCTAGGGTGCCTGTCATCCAATCCGCACTCAATTTCATTTCTAGCACATAGCCAAAAAATCGCCCCATTGACTTACATTGGAGTGCAGAAAAGGTCATTTTTTCTCGGTCCCTTTAAGAGGTAGGAGTTAAACAAGCTTAGGTCTGCGGTGCCCAGGGGGGACCCCATCCAGCCCGCACTGAGTTTCATTCCTACCACCTTAGGAAAAAAAGTCATTATTTTGAGGCTTAGAAGTCATTTCTGCAATTCCCATAGAAAATCAACGGCGTCTCTATTCAATTGTGTGGAGCGCATATCAGGTAGATTTTCTCTGCCGGCTTAAGAGATACACGTGAAACTAAAGCCGATCCTGGGTGCCTAGGGTGCCTGTCATCCAATCCGCACTCAATTTCATTTCTAGCACATAGCCAAAAAATCGCCCCATTGACTTACATTGGAGTGCAGAAAAGGTCATTTTTTTCTCGGTCCCTTTAAGAGGTAGGAGTTAAACAAGCTTAGGTCTGCGGTGCCCAGGGGGGACCAAATCCAGCCCGCAATGAGTTTCATTCCTACCACCTTAGGAAAAAAGTCATTATTTTGAGGCTTAGAAGTCATTTCTGCAATTCCCATAGAAAATCAACGGCGTCTCTAATTCAATTGTGTGGAGCGCATATCAGGTGGGTTTTCTCTGCCGGCTTAAGAGATACATGTGAAACTAAAGCCGATCCTGGGTGCCTAGGGTGCCTGTCATCCAATCCGCACTCAATTTCATTTCTAGCACATAGCCAAAAAATCGCCCCATTGACTTACATTGGAGTGCAGAAAAGGTCATTTTTTCTCGGTCCCTTTAAGAGGTAGGAGTTAAACAAGCTTAGGTCTGCGGTGCCCAGGGGGGACCCCATCCAGCCCGCACTGAGTTTCATTCCTACCACCTTAGGAAAAAAAGTCATTATTTTGAGGCTTAGAAGTCATTTCTGCAATTCCCATAGAAAATCAACGGCGTCTCTAATTCAATTGTGTGGAGCGCATATCAGGTGGGTTTTCTCTGCCGGCTTAAGAGATACATGTAAAACTAAAGCCGATCCTGGGTGCCTAGGGTGCCTGTCATCCAATCCGCACTCAATTTCATTTCTAGCACATAGGCAAAAAATCGCCCCATTGACTTACATTGGAGTGCAGAAAAGGTCATTTTTTCTCGGTCCCTTTAAGAGGTAGGAGTTAAACAAGCTTAGGTCTGCGGTGCCCAGGGGGGACCCCATCCAGCCCGCACTGAGTTTCATTCCTACCACCTTAGGAAAAAAAGTCATTATTTTGAGGCTTAGAAGTCATTTCTGCAATTCCCATAGAAAATCAACGGCGTCTCTAATTCAATTGTGTGGAGCGCATATCAGGTGGGTTTTCTCTGCCGGCTTAAGAGATACACGTGAAACTAAAGCCGATCCTGGGTGTCTAGGGTGCCTGTCATCCAATCCGCACTCAATTTCATTTCTAGCACATAGCCAAAAAATCGCCCCATTGACTTACATTGGAGTGCAGAAAAGGTCATTTTTTCTCGGTCCCTTTAAGAGGTAGGAGTTAAACAAGCTTAGGTCTGCGGTGCCCAGGGGGGACCCCATCCAGCCCGCACTGAGTTTCATTCCTACCACCTTAGGAAAAAAAGTCATTATTTTGAGGCTTAGAAGTCATTTCTGCAATTCCCATAGAAAATCAACGGCGTCTCTATTCAATTGTGTGGAGCGCATATCAGGTGGGTTTTCTCTGCCGGCTTTAGAGATACACGTGAAACTAAAGCCGATCCTGGGTGCCTAGGGTGCCTGTCATCCAATCCGCACTCAATTTCATTTCTAGCACATAGGCAAAAAATCGCCCCATTGACTTACATTGGAGTGCAGAAAAGGTCATTTTTTCTCGGTCCCTTTAAGAGGTAGGAGTTAAACAAGCTTAGGTCTGCGGTGCCCAGGGGGGACCCCATCCAGCCCGCACTGAGTTTCATTCCTACCACCTTAGGAAAAAAAGTCATTATTTTGAGGCTTAGAAGTCATTTCTGCAATTCCCATAGAAAATCAACGGCGTCTCTATTCAATTGTGTGGAGCGCATATCAGGTGGGTTTTCTCTGCCGGCTTAAGAGATACACGTGAAACTAAAGCCGATCCTGGGTGCCTAGGGTGCCTGTCATCCAATCCGCACTCAATTTCATTTCTAGCACATAGCCAAAAAATCGCCCCATTGACTTACATTGGAGTGCAGAAAAGGTCATTTTTTCTCGGTCCCTTTAAGAGGTAGGAGTTAAACAAGCTTAGGTCTGCGGTGCCCAGGGGGGACCCCATCCAGCCCGCACTTGGAGTGGGTGAGTTAGTGGTACAAAGCTTTTCAAACGGCAGAAGCTTTCTAGTAAGATTTAGGTTATTCTTTTGTCTTTCAACAAAATCATTCAATTGTTGGTATTGTTTTAATATGACGGCTTCGTTTTCCAAAGTTCTATTTTCCTTATATGGCAGTTCTTCAAGTGATTTGGTACCTTCCGCATTCATAATTGAGTAAAAAGTGACTCCCTCATTAGTGGGAATACCTAAAAACCTGTCTGTGTGTAATGCTGCTATGAATCTCTGGTTGTTTCCTAGCGGGATTAGGGGACCATCTGGACGGAACAGATTCTGATAAACCTGAGGATGTGATTTAACTAGGGCAGCAATCGAGGCACTGATAGGTGATTGTGGTAAGGAGATTATATCTTTCAAAATATTTCTGGGGGTCCATAGTATCGCAGCAGTATCGAAATTCGTTATAGAAGATTCTATGTTTATCCACAGTTTCTTGTCTCTTTGTTGGAAGCATTCTAGGATTCTATTGAGAATAGCCGCTTGGTAATAATATTTGCAGCTTGGGAGGGCGAGACCACCGTCTGTTTTGGGTTTAATGAGAGTTTTGGTGTTTAAACGGGCGGGTTTGTTAGACCATATAAACTTAGTCAGAATGGAATTCATCCTGGTTAGGAAAGTGTGGGAGAGAACAGCTGGTACCGCTTGAAATAGGTAAAGGAGTCTCGGTAGAACGTTCATTTTAATGATATTAATCTTTCCCAACCAGGAGAACTCCCTCATTCCCCATTTCTGAAGATCTTCTCTAATGGTTTTCAATAAGGGCCGGAAATTCTTTTCTATGATATTTTTCTGCGTTATAGCTATGTGTGTCCCTAAATAGTTTATTGAGGTGGTACTCCATTTGAAAGGGAAGTTTGATTGTAAGGTTCCCATATCTTTGTCAGAGATATTTATGCAAAGGGCTTCGCATTTATTCATATTTAATTTGTAGTTGCTAAAATAGGAATATTCCCTGATTGTAACTAGTAGGGAAGGAAGGGAGATATGAGGATTGGACAAAAAGAGTAATAGATCATCCGCATATGCGGAACATAGGTGATGTTTTCCGCCCACTTGCATGCCTGTAATGTCTGGGTTGTTTCTTATAGCTGTGAGCAAATGCTCCATACATAGGACATACAGTAGAGGCGACAGTGGGCAACCTTGTCTCGTTCCATTCCCTATTGTTACTTTCTCAGAAATAGTCCCATTGATTTTGATTTTAGCATATGGTGTTTTGTATAACGCTTTGATTTTTGATATGATGTTTGGTCCCAATCCAATCTGAACTAGAGTGGCTTCCATGAACCTCCAATCAATCCGGTCAAAAGCCTTTTCTGCATCAAGGGATAAAAATATCATTTGCTTCTTGGCATTGTGGGCAAAGTTGGCAAGGGCGAAAGCCCTTAAGGTGTTATCATTAGCCTTCCTATTTGGTATAAAGCCCACTTGGTCCGGATTGATTAGAGGCTCAAGAAGCGGGGAGAGTCTATTTGCTATAGCTTTAGAGTATATTTTAGTGTCAATGTTTAATAAGGAAATGGGCCTATAGTTGCTGCACAGATTGTGGTCTCTTCCCTCCTTCGGAATCACCGTTATAAATGCCTCCAAGAAGGATGGGGGGAAAGTGTGTAGATCTGAAATTGAATTGAAGGAGTCTACTAAATGTGGGGCAATCTCTTCTGCAAATTGCTTGAAAAATTTAGTAGTAAAGCCATCAGGGCCTGGGCTTTTACCTGTGGGGAGGTTTTTGATGATATTTTTAATTTCCTCAATTGTGAATTTATCATCTAAATGGGTTCTTGTTTCGATGGTAATGGTAGGGAGTTTAGTTTTATTCATATATTGTTCTAATGAGATGGGAGAGGAGGGGGGAGGATTATTTTTATCGGGGGGTGGCAATTGATACAGATTGTTATAATAGTTCTTAAAAGACTCCGCAATGGTGTGTGTGTTATATGAGAGAGTTCCCTGTGGTGTTCTGATGGAGGGGATTATCATGGATATCTTTTTGTTTTTCAGGGCATTAGCGAGAAGTCTGCTGGGTCTATTGCCCCATATGTAAAAGTTCTTTCCACAGATTTGTAGTACTTTTTTATATTTATTATGTAAAATGTCTTTAACTTTACATCTTGTGGCATTAAGCTCCAGCAGAGTTTCTTCTAGTAAAGATTTTTTATGTGTCGTCTCTAATTCGTGGATTTTAGTGAACAGGTTAGATAGCTGTTTTGCATTATCTCTTTTGATTCTGGATCCGTGGGAGATTAGTGTGCCCCTGACCGTGGCCTTTAGTGCTTCCCATTTAATGGTTGCTGCTGTGGGGTCGTTTTCGTGTGTGATTTTAAAAGTCTCCAATGTGTCCTTGATTGAAGCAGAGCACGATATATCCTCTAATAGAGACTCATTTAATCTCCATGAAAATGATTGTTTACTTTTCGGTAAAAAGGTGAAGGAGGAGTATACTGGGGCGTGATCGGTAAGAATTATGTTCCCTATGTATGAATCTCTGAGAAGACTCAGGGCAGCATGAGAGGAGAGAATAAAATCTATTCTGCTATACGAATTTGTAGGAGCAGAGAAGTGTGAGTAATCCTTGGTTGTAGGATTGGAGATTCTCCAAGTATCATACAGCTTGAGTTCTCTCAGCGTTTTGTGTAAAAGCCTTATTTTTTTGAACGCTAGTTTAGTTTTCCCAGATGATGTGTCTAAAAGTGGATTTAGAGGAGTATTGAAATCCCCTCCTATTATAATGTGACCTTTGGCGAAGGAATGCAGATCTTGTAAGGTGTTTATAAGGAATGTTATCTGGTCATGATTAGGGGCGTATATGTTTGCTAATGTGAGAGTTTCTTCTGCGATCGAACAGTTCAGAAAGATATATCTGCTTTCTGGATCTATTTTGGTATCTAATATTTTCACAGGGAGTGTTTTATGCATACCAATTGAAACCCCTTTCGTTTTTTTATCTGGGGAGGTAGCGTGTATCCACGATGAGTAATATCTGTTTTTATCTAGGTTTGGCGTGTGATTAGTATGAAAATGAGTTTCTTGTAAGAAGATTATTTTTGCTTTTTGTTTATGAAGTGAATATAGAATGTTTGAGCGCTTTTCTGGCACGTTAAAGCCGTTGACATTTAACGTGCAGAAAACTATGTCTGTCATTTTGTGTGGGTGTATAGTGTACTCACTGATTGAGATGAGATCTGCTTGATATCTAGTCGATTTTCTTTTCGTTTTTTTGGGAGGGTTGACTCTGCGTCGTCAAGTAGCACGGTGTTGCAGCTGCACTGAGGAGGAAGGAAAAGATATAGGGTTAGAGGTGTAAGATTAGGAAGAGCAAGAAGAGGTTCAACAAAATCTCAAACTAACAAAAAAAGCGTAAACTAAACGCGGGGGATTATTTGTGACAAATGTCACTAGGTCTTGATAAACAAGACAAACTATTGGGTCGGTGAGTTGGAGCGCTGGTGGGTCTAAATAAAATTGTGAGTGTGTGTCCAGGCCTATATGACACGAAATGATAAATTTTGGGGGAGTAACTAGTTACATCCGGCCATTATGTCTAAATACTCGACAAATAATTAACTAGAATAAACTACTTAACAGTATTGCTATTCAAGGAGAGAAAAAAAAAACATTTAATTCACAGAAAACATGGCACAGACAACTTATTCAGAAGACGGCTCCTCATCATGATCTTCAACGCGGTCTTGTCTTTTGGTTCCTTGATGTTTTCTTCTCCCTCTCTCTTGGTGGTAAGGGCGGTAGGTCCGGTCTCCTGATGTCATCTGCGTCTTCAGGTCTCTGTCTAGAAGTATAGCTGGGAGGAGGCAGAATCATGGTCTCATGAAGATCGCACCATTCAGGGAGATATAAATTCTGGAGATTTAGTGCTTTCAGGAAGTCAGGTAAATCCTTGGGTTCCCTCAAAATAAACGTGTTTCCCTCATATCTTACAGACAATGAGAATGGGAACCCCCACTTGTACTGAATGTTGAGTTCTTGTAATTTTTGTGTGAGGGGTCTGAGAGTGGCTCTCTGTCTCAGAGTTAGCAATGACAAATCCGTAAAGAGTTGGATTCTGGCTCCATTAAAGTCAATATTATGGATTTCTCTCGCTCTCCTCATAATGTCCTCCTTCAGCACGAAGTAATGGACTCTGCATATAACATCTCTGGGTCGCCTCAAATCTTTCCCCTTTGGTTTTAGAGCTCTATGCACTCTATCAAGCTCAATATGGGTATCAAGAGGTCTCCCTAGGATCTTGTTAAACAGTGAGGTTACAGCATCATATAAATCCGCCGTTCTGACTTCTTCCGGTAAACCTCTTATTCTTACATTGTTGCGACGGCTCCTATTTTCCACGTCGTCAAGCCTGAGAGTTAGCATCTTTTGGGAAATTTTTAAAGATTCCGTAACATATGACAATTCTTTTAATTCATTGTCATGTTTCAATTGGGCTTTCTCAAGACCTGCGGTTTTCTTTTCCAGGGTCTTAACTTTGTCGTGTACTACACCTAAATCCCTTTGCCACGACGCTTTGAGCTCTTTCCCTAGGTTGCTCAGATCTTGTTTTGAGGGAATTAGCGATAATAGAGCTTGTAGCTCAGGGTGCCCCTGTAATGCCTTTAAAGCATTTTCCGAAGCTGTTGTTTGCATAGGCATACTTGGTGAGGGGTTATGTATCACTGAGTCTGCAGAAGACACCGAGGACTCGTCAGAGGAAGATAAACCCTGAGCATAAAAAGATTTATTCAAATTCAATTTCTTCGGCGTCTTCATAAGCTTCCTCTTAATTGGGGGAGTAATTTCCTCGTCTGTTTCATTCGGGGTTAAATATCCCTCCGAAACATCAGAATCCTGCGAACTTCTTTTACATTGCGCAGGCTTGTGTGCGAGGTTGGAATCATGCCCCCTATTACTGTTAGCATCCTCAGTTTGGGTCAGATCCATCCTATCAGCCTCCTCTTGGCAACTCAAATCAGTTGGCGTATCTGAAAGAGCAGGAGACCCTGTAGTAGATGTCGTGACCTTATATGGCTCTATCCTGTGTGCCTCCTCAAATATGGCCGATCTTGCAACTTTCAATGCTGCTGGCATCTCAATTATTTCATTATCCCCTTCTGGGCATTTAATCACTTTGGGGGGCTGCCTTGTCATCTGAGGATCCCATTTTAGTGACATATAGCCCTTTTTGGGGATTGCACCCGTGTCCTCTTTAATCAATTGTGCAGCTTTTTCCCCTGCCCCATCCAAGATGGCCGCCGTCCCTGCACTCAGTGTGGCCTCTACTGGCCGATTATCGGGACTTGTATGCAATGGCCCTGCAGCTTCTGGGGTCTTACGGGGCACAGTGGGTTCCCTACTCACTGTTTGGAGCTCTCCACTCATCGCCGGGACCGCTGTCACTCTCCGCTCCGTCTCTTCTCCCCTGCTCGGAGCTTCCAATATGGCCGCCGCAGCTGCACGCACGGAGCTGCGGCCGGTCTTCTCTGCCGGGTCTCCCTTCTGCCGCTCTGCTGTTCTTGCGGCACTGCTCATCCTGCTCCCCGACGGCTCCTTTACTTGTGCCTTCTTGTCGGGCTTCATGCTGGATGCGATGCCGGTACTAGGACTCACAAAGGCTGAGGCCGCGGACGGAGCTCCGTTCACACGCTGCTTCTCATCAGCGCTCCAAGCCCCGCCTCCGCCGTTGATTTTCTATGGGAATTGCAGAAATGACTTCTAAGCCTCAAAAAGTGCGGGCTGGATGGGGTCCCCCCTGGGCACCGCAGACCTAAGCTTGTTTAACTCCTACCTCTTAAAGGGACCGAGAAAAAATGACCTTTTCTGCACTCCAATGTAAGTCAATGGGGCGATTTTTTGGCTATGTGCTAGAAATGAAATTCAGTGCGGATTGGATGACAGGCACCCTAGGCACCCAGGATCGGCTTTAGTTTCATGTGTATCTCTTAAGCCGGCAGAGAAAACCCACCTGATATGCGCTCCACACAATTGAATAGAGACGCCGTTGATTTTCTATGGGAATTGCAGAAATGACTTCTAAGCCTCAAAATAATGACTTTTTTTCCTAAGGTGGTAGGAATGAAACTCAGTGCGGGCTGGATGGGGTCCCCCCTGGGCACCGCAGCTCTAAGCTTGTTTAACTCCTACCTCTTAAAGGGACCGAGAAAAAATGACCTTTTCTGCACTCCAATGTAAGTCAATGGGGCGATTTTTTGGCTATGTGCTAGAAATGAAATTCAGTGCGGATTGGATGACAGGCACCCTAGGCACCCAGGATCGGCTTTAGTTTCACGTGTATCTCTTAAGGCGGCAGAGAAAATCCACCTGATATGCGCTCCACACAATTGAATAGAGACGCCATTGATTTTCTATGGGAATTGCAGAAATGACTTCTAAGCCTCAAAATAATGACTTTTTTTCCTAAGGTGGTAGGAATGAAACTCAGTGTGGGCTGGATGGGGTCCCCCCTGGGCACCGCAGACCTAAGCTTGTTTAACTCCTACCTCTTAAAGGGACCGAGAAAAAATGACCTTTTCTGCACTCCAATGTAAGTCAATGGGGCGATTTTTTGGCTATGTGCTAGAAATGAAATTCAGTGCGGATTGGATGACAGGCACCCTAGGCACCCAGGATCGGCTTTAGTTTCACGTGTATCTCTTAAGCCGGCAGAGAAAATCCACCTGATATGCGCTCCACACAATTGAATAGAGACGCCGTTGATTTTCTATGGGAATTGCAGAAATGACTTCTAAGCCTCAAAATAATGACTTTTTTTCCTAAGGTGGTAGGAATGAAACTCAGTGCGGGCTGGATGGGGTCCCCCCTGGGCACCGCAGACCTAAGCTTGTTTAACTCCTACCTCTTAAAGGGACCGAGAAAAAATGACATTTTCTGCACTCCAATGTAAGTCAATGGGGCGATTTTTTGGCTATGTGCTAGAAATGAAATTCAGTGCGGATTGGATGACAGGCACCCTAGGCACCCAGGATCGGCTTTAGTTTCACGTGTATCTCTTAAGCCGGCAGAGAAAATCCACCTGATATGCGCTCCACACAATTGAATAGAGACGCCATTGATTTTCTATGGGAATTGCAGAAATGACTTCTAAGCCTCAAAATAATGACTTTTTTTCCTAAGGTGGTAGGAATGAAACTCAGTGCGGGCTGGATGGGGTCCCCCCTGGGCACCGCAGACCTAAGCTTGTTTAACTCCTACCTCCTAAAGGGACCGAGAAAAAATGACCTTTTCTGCACTCCAATGTAAGTCAATGGGGCGATTTTTTGGCTATGTGCTAGAAATGAAATTCAGTGCGGATTGGATGACAGGCACCCTAGGCACCCAGGATCGGCTTTAGTTTCACGTGTATCTCTTAAGCCGGCAGAGAAAACCCACCTGATATGCGCTCCACACAATTGAATTAGAGACGCCGTTGATTTTCTATGGGAATTGCAGAAATGACTTCTAAGCCTCAAAATAATGACTTTTTTTCCTAAGGTGGTAGGAATGAAACTCAGTGCGGGCTGGATGGGGTCCCCCCTGGGCACCGCAGACCTAAGCTTGTTTAACTCCTACCTCTTAAAGGGACCGAGAAAAAATGACCTTTTCTGCACTCCAATGTAAGTCAATGGGGCGATTTTTTGGCTATGTGCTAGAAATGAAATTCAGTGCGGATTGGATGACAGGCACCCTAGGCACCCAGGATCGGCTTTAGTTTCACGTGTATCTCTTAAGCCGGCAGAGAAAATCCACCTGATATGCGCTCCACACACTTGAATAGAGACGCCGTTGATTTTCTATGGGAATTGCAGAAATGACTTCTAAGCCTCAAAATAATGACTTTTTTTCCTAAGGTGGTAGGAATGAAACTCAGTGCTGGGCTGGATGGGGTCCCCCCTGGGCACCGCAGACCTAAGCTTGTTTAACTCCTACCTCTTAAAGGGACCGAGAAAAAATGACCTTTTCTGCACTCCAATGTAAGTCAATGGGGCGATTTTTTGGCTATGTGCTAGAAATGAAATTCAGTGCGGATTGGATGACAGGCACCCTAGGCACCCAGGATCGGCTTTAGTTTCACGTGTATCTCTTAAGCCGGCAGAGAAAATCCACCTGATATGCGCTCCACACAATTGAATAGAGACGCCATTGATTTTCTATGGGAATTGCAGAAATGACTTCTAAGCCTCAAAATAATGACTTTTTTTCCTAAGGTGGTAGGAATGAAACTCAGTGTGGGCTGGATGGGGTCCCCCCTGGGCACCGCAGACCTAAGCTTGTTTAACTCCTACCTCTTAAAGGGACCGAGAAAAAATGACCTTTTCTGCACTCCAATGTAAGTCAATGGGGCGATTTTTTGGCTATGTGCTAGAAATGAAATTCAGTCCGGATTGGATGACAGGCACCCTAGGCACCCAGGATCGGCTTTAGTTTCACGTGTATCTCTTAAGCCGGCAGAGAAAACCCACCTGATATGCGCTCCACACAATTGAATTAGAGACGCCGTTGATTTTCTATGGGAATTGCAGAAATGACTTCTAAGCCTCAAAATAATGACTTTTTTTCCTAAGGTGGTAGGAATGAAACTCAACGCGGGCTGGATGGGGTCCCCCCTGGGCACCGCAGACCTAAGCTTGTTTAACTTTAACTCCTACCTCTTAAAGGGACCGTGAAAAAATGACCTTTTCTGCACTCCAATGTAAGTCAATGGGGCGATTTTTTGGCTATGTGCTAGAAATGAAATTCAGTGCGGATTGGATGACAGGCACCCTAGGCACCCAGGATCGGCTTTAGTTTCACGTGTATCTCTTAAGCCGGCAGAGAAAATCCACCTGATATACGCTCCACACAATTGAATAGAGACGCCGTTGATTTTCTATGGGAATTGCAGAAATGACTTCTAAGCCTCAAAATAATGACTTTTTTTCCTAAGGTGGTAGGAATGAAACTCAGTGCGGGCTGGATGGGGTCCCCCCTGGGCACCGCAGACCTAAGCTTGTTTAACTCCTACCTCTTAAAGGGACCGAGAAAAAATGACCTTTTCTGCACTCCAATGTAAGTCAATGGGGCGATTTTTTGGCTATGTGCTAGAAATGAAATTCAGTGCGGATTGGATGACAGGCACCCTAGGCACCCAGGATCGGCTTTAGTTTCACGTGTATCTCTTAAGCCGGCAGAGAAAACCCACCTGATATGCGCTCCACACAATTGAATTAGAGACGCCGTTGATTTTCTATGGGAATTGCAGAAATGACTTCTAAGCCTCAAAATAATGACTTTTTTTCCTAAGGTGGTAGGAATGAAACTCAGTGAGGGCTGGATGGGGTCCCCCCTGGGCACCGCAGACCTAAGCTTGTTTAACTCCTACCTCTTAAAGGGACCGAGAAAAAATGACCTTTTCTGCACTCCAATGTAAGTCAATGGGGCGATTTTTTGGCTATGTGCTAGAAATGAAATTCAGTGCGGATTGGATGACAGGCACCCTAGGCACCCAGGATCGGCTTTAGTTTCACGTGTATCTCTTAAGCCGGCAGAGAAAACCCACCTGATATGCGCTCCACACAATTGAATTAGAGACGCCGTTGATTTTCTATGGGAATTGCAGAAATGACTTCTAAGCCTCAAAATAATGACTTTTTTTCCTAAGGTGGTAGGAATGAAACTCAGTGCGGGCTGGATGGGGTCCCCCCTGGGCACCGCAGACCTAAGCTTGTTTAACTCCTACCTCTTAAAGGGACCGAGAAAAAATGACCTTTTCTGCACTCCAATGTAAGTCTATGGGGCGATTTTTTGGCTATGTGCTAGAAATGAAATTCAGTGCGGATTGGATGACAGGCACCCTAGGCACCCAGGATCGGCTTTAGTTTCACGTGTATCTCTTAAGCCGGCAGAGAAAATCCACCTGATATGCGCTCCACACAATTGAATAGAGACGCCATTGATTTTCTATGGGAATTGCAGAAATGACTTCTAAGCCTCAAAATAATGACTTTTTTTCCTAAGGTGGTAGGAATGAAACTCAGTGATGGGCTGGATGGGGTCCCCCCTGGGCACCGCAGACCTAAGCTTGTTTAACTCCTACCTCTTAAAGGGACCGAGAAAAAATGACCTTTTCTGCACTCCAATGTAAGTCAATGGGGCGATTTTTTGGCTATGTGCTAGAAATGAAATTCAGTGCGGATTGGATGACAGGCACCCTAGGCACCCAGGATCGGCTTTAGTTTCACGTGTATCTCTTAAGCCGGCAGAGAAAATCCACCTGATATGCGCTCCACACAATTGAATAGAGACGCCGTTGATTTTCTATGGGAATTGCAGAAATGACTTCTAAGCCTCAAAATAATGACTTTTTTTCCTAAGGTGGTAGGAATGAAACTCAGTGCGGGCTGGATGGGGTCCCCCCTGGGCACCGCAGACCTAAGCTTGTTTAACTCCTACCTCTTAAAGGGACCGAGAAAAAATGACCTTTTCTGCACTCCAATGTAAGTCAATGGGGCGATTTTTTGGCTATGTGCTAGAAATGAAATTCAGTGCGGATTGGATGACAGGCACCCTAGGCACCCAGGATCGGCTTTAGTTTCACGTGTATCTCTTAAGCCGGCAGAGAAAATCCACCTGATATGCGCTCCACACAATTGAATAGAGACGCCATTGATTTTCTATGGGAATTGCAGAAATGACTTCTAAGCCTCAAAATAATGACTTTTTTTCCTAAGGTGGTAGGAATGAAACTCAGTGTGGGCTGGATGGGGTCCCCCCTGGGCACCGCAGACCTAAGCTTGTTTAACTCCTACCTCTTAAAGGGACCGAGAAAAAATGACCTTTTCTGCACTCCAATGTAAGTCAATGGGGCGATTTTTTGGCTATGTGCTAGAAATGAAATTCAGTGCGGATTGGATGACAGGCACCCTAGGCACCCAGGATCGGCTTTAGTTTCACGTGTATCTCTTAAGCCGGCAGAGAAAACCCACCTGATATGCGCTCCACACAATTGAATTAGAGACGCCGTTGATTTTCTATGGGAATTGCAGAAATGACTTCTAAGCCTCAAAATAATGACTTTTTTTCCTAAGGTGGTAGTAATGAAACTCAGTGTGGGCTGGATGGGGTCCCCCCTGGGCACCGCAGACCTAAGCTTGTTTAACTCCTACCTCTTAAAGGGACCGAGAAAAAATGACATTTTCTGCACTCCAATGTAAGTCAATGGGGCGATTTTTTGGCTATGTGCTAGAAATGAAATTCAGTGCGGATTGGATGACAGGCACCCTAGGCACCCAGGATCGGCTTTAGTTTCACGTGTATCTCTTAGGCCGGCAGAGAAAATCCACCTGATATGCGCTCCACACAATTGAATAGAGACGCCAGTTGATTTTCTATGGGAATTGCAGAAATGACTTCTAAGCCTCAAAATAATGACTTTTTTTCCTAAGGTGGTAGGAATGAAACTCAGTGCTGGGCTGGATGGGGTCCCCCCTGGGCACCGCAGACCTAAGCTTGTTTAACTCCTACCTCTTAAAGGGACCGAGAAAAAATGACCTTTTCTGCACTCCAATGTAAGTCAATGGGGCGATTTTTTGGCTATGTGCTAGAAATGAAATTCAGTGCGGATTGGATGACAGGCACCCTAGGCACCCAGGATCGGCTTTAGTTTCACGTGTATCTCTTAAGCCGGCAGAGAAAATCCACCTGATATGCGCTCCACACAATTGAATAGAGACGCCAATTGATTTTCTATGGGAATTGCAGAAATGACTTCTAAGCCTCAAAATAATGACTTTTTTTCCTAAGGTGGTAGGAATGAAACTCAGTGCGGGCTGGATGGGGTCCCCCCTGGGCACCGCAGACCTAAGCTTGTTTAACTCCTACCTCTTAAAGGGACCGAGAAAAAATGACCTTTTCTGCACTCCAATGTAAGTCAATGGGGCGATTTTTTTGGCTATGTGTTAGAAATGAAATTCAGTGCGGATTGGATGACAGGCACCCTAGGCACCCAGGATCGGCTTTAGTTTCACGTGTATCTCTTAAGGCCGGCAGAGAAAATCCACCTGATATGCGCTCCACACAATTGAATAGAGACGCCATTGATTTTCTATGGGAATTGCAGAAATGACTTCTAAGCCTCAAAATAATGACTTTTTTTCCTAAGGTGGTAGGAATGAAACTCAGTGCGGGCTGGATGGGGTCCCCCCTGGGCACCGCAGACCTAAGCTTGTTTAACTCCTACCTCTTAAAGGGACCGAGAAAAAATGACCTTTTCTGCACTCCAATGTAAGTCAATGGGGCGATTTTTTGGCTATGTGCTAGAAATGAAATTCAGTGCGGATTGGAAGACAGGCACCCTAGGCACCCAGGATCGGCTTTAGTTTCACGTGTTTCTCTTAAGCCGGCAGAGAAAACCCACCTGATATGCGCTCCACACAATTGAATAGAGACGCCGTTGATTTTCTATGGGAATTGCAGAAATGACTTCTAAGCCTCAAAATAATGACTTTTTTTCCTAAGGTGGTAGGAATGAAACTCAGTGCGGGCTGGATGGGGTCCCCCCTGGGCACCGCAGACCTAAGCTTGTTTAACTCCTACCTCTTAAAGGGACCGAGAAAAAATGACCTTTTCTGCACTCCAATGTAAGTCAATGGGGCGATTTTTTGGCTATGTGCTAGAAATGAAATTCAGTGCGGATTGGATGACAGGCACCCTAGGCACCCAGGATCGGCTTTAGTTTCACGTGTATCTCTTAAGCCGGCAGAGAAAATCCACCTGATATGCGCTCCACACAATGAATAGAGACGCCATTGATTTTCTATGGGAATTGCAGAAATGACTTCTAAGCCTCAAAATAATGACTTTTTTTCCTAAGGTGGTAGGAATGAAACTCAGTGTGGGCTGGATGGGGTCCCCCCTGGGCACCGCAGACCTAAGCTTGTTTAACTCCTACCTCTTAAAGGGACCGAGAAAAAATGACCTTTTCTGCACTCCAATGTAAGTCAATGGGGGCGATTTTTTGGCTATGTGCTAGAAATGAAATTCAGTGCGGATTGGATGACAGGCACCCTAGGCACCAGGATCGGCTTTAGTTTCACGTGTATCTCTTAAGCCGGCAGAGAAAATCCACCTGATATGCGCTCCACACAATTGAATAGAGACGCCATTGATTTTCTATGGGAATTGCAGAAATGACTTCTAAGCCTCAAAATAATGACTTTTTTTCCTAAGGTGGTAGGAATGAAACTCAGTGTGGGCTGGATGGGGTCCCCCCTGGGCACCGCAGACCTAAGCTTGTTTAACTCCTACCTCTTAAAGGGACCGAGAAAAAATGACCTTTTCTGCACTCCAATGTAAGTCAATGGGGCGATTTTTTGGCTATGTGCTAGAAATGAAATTCAGTGCGGATTGGATGACAGGCACCCTAGGCACCCAGGATCGGCATTAGTTTCACGTGTATCTCTTAAGCCGGCAGAGAAAACCCACCTGATATGCGCTCCACACAATTGAATAGAGACGCCGTTGATTTTCTATGGGAATTGCAGAAATGACTTCTAAGCCTCAAAATAATGACTTTTTTCCTAAGGTGGTAGGAATGAAACTCAGTGCGGGCTGGATGGGGTCCCCCCTGGGCACCGCAGACCTAAGCTTGTTTAACTCCTACCTCTTAAAGGGACCGAGAAAACATGACCTTTTCTGCACTCCAATGTAAGTCAATGGGGCGATTTTTTGGCTATGTGCTAGAAATGAAATTCAGTGCGGATTGGATGACAGGCACCCTAGGCACCCAGGATCGGCTTTAGTTTCACGTGTATCTCTTAAGCCGGCAGAGAAAACCCACCTGATATGCGCTCCACACAATTGAATTAGAGACGCCGTTGATTTTCTATGGGAATTGCAGAAATGACTTCTAAGCCTCAAAATAATGACTTTTTTTCCTAAGGTGGTAGGAATGAAACTCAGTGCGGGCTGGATGGGGTCCCCCCTGGGCACCGCAGACCTAAGCTTGTTTAACTCCTACCTCTTAAAGGGACCGAGAAAAAATGACCTTTTCTGCACTCCAATGTAAGTCAATGGGGCGATTTTTTGGCTATGTGCTAGAAATGAAATTCAGTGCGGATTGGATGACAGGCACCCTAGGCACCCAGGATCGGCTTTAGTTTCACGTGTATCTCTTAAGCCGGCAGAGAAAATCCACCTGATATGCGCTCCACACAATTGAATAGAGACGCCATTGATTTTCTATGGGAATTGCAGAAATGTCTTCTAAGCCTCAAAATAATGACTTTTTTCCTAAGGTGGTAGGAATGAAACTCAGTGTGGGCTGGATGGGTTCCCCCCTGGGCACCGCAGACCTAAGCTTGTTTATCTCCTACCTCTTAAAGGGACCGAGAAAAAATGACCTTTTCTGCACTCCAATGTAAGTCAATGGGGCGATTTTTTGGCTATGTGCTAGAAATGAAATTCAGTGCGGATTGGATGACAGGCACCCTAGGCACCCAGGATCGGCTTTAGTTTCACGTGTATCTCTTAAGCCGGCAGAGAAAACCCACCTGATATGCGCTCCACACAATTAAATTAGAGACGCCGTTGATTTTCTATGGGAATTGCAGAAATGACTTCTAAGCCTCAAAATAATGACTTTTTTTCCTAAGGTGGTAGGAATGAAACTCAGTGCGGGCTGGATGGGGTCCCCCCTGGGCACCGCAGACCTAAGCTTGTTTAACTCCTACCTCTTAAAGGGACCGAGAAAAAATGACCTTTTCTGCACTCCAATGTAAGTCAATGGGGCGATTTTTTGGCTATGTGCTAGAAATGAAATTCAGTGCGGATTGGATGACAGGCACCCTAGGCACCCAGGATCGGCTTTAGTTTCACGTGTATCTCTTAAGCCGGCAGAGAAAATCCACCTGATATGCGCTCCACACAATTGAATAGAGACGCCATTGATTTTCTATGGGAATTGCAGAAATGACTTCTAAGCCTCAAAATAATGACGTTTTTTCCTAAGGTGGTAGGAATGAAACTCAGTGTGGGCTGGATGGGGTCCCCCCTGGGCACCGCAGACCTAAGCTTGTTTAACTCCTACCTCTTAAAGGGACCGAGAAAAAAATGACCTTTTCTGCACTCCAATGTAAGTCAATGGGGCGATTTTTTGGCTATGTGCTAGAAATGAAATTCAGTGCGGATTGGATGACAGGCACCCTAGGCACCCAGGATCGGCTTTAGTTTCACGTGTATCTCTTAAGCCGGCAGAGAAAATCCACCTGATATGCGCTCCACACAATTGAATAGAGACGCCATTGATTTTCTATGGGAATTGCAGAAATGACTTCTAAGCCTCAAAATAATGACTTTTTTTCCTAAGGTGGTAGGAATGAAACTCAGTGTGGGCTGGATGGGGTCCCCCCTTGGCACCGCAGACCTAAGCTTGTTTAACTCCTACCTCTTAAAGGGACCGAGAAAAAATGACCTTTTCTGCACTCCAATGTAAGTCAATGGGGCGATTTTTTGGCTAAGTGCTAGAAATGAAATTCAGTGCGGATTGGATGACAGGCACCCTAGGCACCCAGGATCGGCTTTAGTTTCACGTGTATCTCTTAAGCCGGCAGAGAAAATCCACCTGATATGCGCTCCACACAATTGAATAGAGACGCCATTGATTTTCTATGGGAATTGCAGAAATGACTTCTAAGCCTCAAAATAATGACTTTTTTTCCTAAGGTGGTAGGAATGAAACTCAGTGTGGGCTGGATGGGGTCCCCCCTGGGCACCGCAGACCTAAGCTTGTTTAACTCCTACCTCTTAAAGGGACCGAGAAAAAATGACCTTTTCTGCACTCCAATGTAAGTCAATGGGGCGATTTTTTGGCTATGTGCTAGAAATGAAATTCAGTGCGGATTGGATGACAGGCACCCTAGGCACCCAGGATCGGCTTTAGTTTCACGTGTATCTCTTAAGGCGGCAGAGAAAATCCACCTGATATGCGCTCCACACAATTGAATAGAGACGCCATTGATTTTCTATGGGAATTGCAGAAATGACTTCTAAGCCTCAAAATAATGACTTTTTTTCCTAAGGTGGTAGGAATGAAACTCAGTGTGGGCTGGATGGGGTCCCCCCTGGGCACCGCAGACCTAAGCTTGTTTAACTCCTACCTCTTAAAGGGACCGAGAAAAAATGACCTTTTCTGCACTCCAATGTAAGTCAATGGGGCGATTTTTTGGCTATGTGCTAGAAATGAAATTCAGTGCGGATTGGATGACAGGCACCCTAGGCACCCAGGATCGGCTTTAGTTTCACGTGTATCTCTTAAGCCGGCAGAGAAAACCCACCTGATATGCGCTCCACACAATTGAATTAGAGACGCCGTTGATTTTCTATGGGAATTGCAGAAATGACTTCTAAGCCTCAAAATAATGACTTTTTTTTCCTAAGGTGGTAGGAATGAAACTCAGTGCGGGCTGGATGGGGTCCCCCCTGGGCACCGCAGACCTAAGCTTGTTTAACTCCTACCTCTTAAAGGGACCGAGAAAAAATGACCTTTTCTGCACTCCAATGTAAGTCAATGGGGCGATTTTTTGGCTATGTGCTAGAAATGAAATTCAGTGCGGATTGGATTACAGGCACCCTAGGCACCCAGGATAGGCTTTAGTTTCACGTGTATCTCTTAAGCCAGCAGAGAAACCCCACCTGATATGCGCTCCACACAATTGAATTAGAGACGCCGTTGATTTTCTATGGGAATTGCAGAAATGACTTCTAAGCCTCAAAATAATGACTTTTTTTCCTAAGGTGGTAGGAATGAAACTCAGTGCGGGCTGAATGGGGTCCCCCCTGGGCACCGCAGACCTAAGCTTGTTTAACTCCTACCTCTTAAAGGGACCGAGAAAAATGACCTTTTCTGCACTCCAATGTAAGTCAATAGGGCGATTTTTTGGCTATGTGCTAGAAATGAAATTCAGTGCGGATTGGATTACAGGCACCCTAGGCACCCAGGATAGGCTTTAGTTTCACGTGTATCTCTTAAGGCGGCAGAGAAAATCCACCTGATATGCGCTCCACACAATTGAATAGAGACGCCATTGATTTTCTATGGGAATTGCAGAAATGACTTCTAAGCCTCAAAATAATGACTTTTTTTCCTAAGGTGGTAGGAATGAAACTCAGTGTGGGCTGGATGGGGTCCCCCCTGGGCACCGCAGACCTAAGCTTGTTTAACTCCTACCTCTTAAAGGGACCGAGAAAAAATGACCTTTTCTGCACTCCAATGTAAGTCAATGGGGCGATTTTTTGGCTATGTGCTAGAAATGAAATTCAGTGCGGATTGGATGACAGGCACCCTAGGCACCCAGGATCGGCTTTAGTTTCACGTGTATCTCTTAAGGCGGCAGAGAAAATCCACCTGATATGCGCTCCACACAATTGAATAGAGACGCCATTGATTTTCTATGGGAATTGCAGAAATGACTTCTAAGCCTCAAAATAATGACTTTTTTTCCTAAGGTGGTAGGAATGAAACTCAGTGTGGGCTGGATGGGGTCCCCCCTGGGCACCGCAGACCTAAGCTTGTTTAACTCCTACCTCTTAAAGGGACCGAGAAAAAATGACCTTTTCTGCACTCCAATGTAAGTCAATGGGGCGATTTTTTGGCTATGTGCTAGAAATGAAATTCAGTGCTGATTGGATGACAGGCACCCTAGGCACCCAGGATCGGCTTTAGTTTCACGTGTATCTCTTAAGCCGGCAGAGAAAATTTCCATGCAATTAAAGAAGAAATAATGACTAAAGCAAGAGCTCTTAAGAATATCGAATATAAAGGAAAGAAAATTTCACTTTTCACAGATCTCTCGCTTCTTACCTTGAAATTGAGAACAACTCTTAAGCCCTTAACACAGACATTGCAAGAAAAAAAACCTTCAATATAGATGGGGCTCTTCTTTTTCCCTATCGGTCAAATATCCAGGAGGCTTGGCTATATTAAGAAATCCAGAAGACTTGCCAGGATTTCTGAAGGCATTGGATTTGAAAGATTTAAATTTACCGGATTGGTACGATCTTCATCACACAATGATATTGCCATCGCAGACCTACATATCGCAAATACATCCCAGATCTTCAAATGTAGAGACGGATTTTCCGACACCAGATCCTCTCCCTCAAAGAAAGAACTCTCCTTAATTTATCTACATTCTCTAGAAAGATTGTTATCACCCTTTCATACTCTTCTCTGATTGCTCCTAACATAGCGTCGTAGTTTGACATATTTTTTCCTGTTGCTTTTAAGATACACATATCTCTTTTAAAATAGTTTTATTAACAATATTTATTAGGCCAAGACTAAGCTATTATTCTGAAACCTTTCCAGCGCGCCAATTCACGTACCCCAGTAGTATGTCTTGTTCATACAAGACTCTGTGACAACCGTCACACTTAGTTTCCCCGCGTACTTGGTACGCTTTTTTATTTTTTATTTTTTATTTTCTTTACATCCTCTTTTGTCTTCTCCCTTTTCTTTTGAGTGCATTTGCTTCAAATTTCAGCCTTGGTCCCATAGGGATACTTCGACGAAGCGAATGAAGGTAATTTTTGAAGTTAGAAGCTTAGAACTATTTTAGGATGGATAGGGTTAAATATACAATATTTCTTTTAACTACTATAAAAGCTCTGGTAACTATTATTTGCATACATATAAGAAACATACGGAATCATTTATTAATACCCTATTTTCATATCTCAAATATTTAACTTCAATATTATATTGGGAAGTGTCTCTGGAACACCAACATAGCTTATGAGTAAATATTCATTCTAATTTTGGAATTAGATGCATTCATGTCTTTCTATCACACTATTTTTTTCTTTCTTTATATTTCTTTTGTTTTGTTTTTTGTTTTTTTTTTTTATTGTTAAAAATCTTGTCTTTAATAAAAACATAATCTGCAAGAAAATCAACGGCGTCTCTAATTCAATTGTGTGGAGCGCATATCAGGTGGGTTTTCTCTGCCGGCTTAAGAGATACACGTGAAACTAAAGCCGATCCTGGGTGCCTAGGGTGCCTGTCATCCAATCCGCACTGAATTTCATTTCTAGCACATAGCCAAAAAATCGCCCCATTGACTTACATTGGAGTGCAGAAAAGGTCATTTTTTCTCGGTCCCTTTAAGAGGTAGGAGTTAAACAAGCTTAGGTCTGCGGTGCCCAGGGGGGACCCCATCCAGCCCACACTGAGTTTCATTCCTACCACCTTAGGAAAAAAAGTCATTATTTTGAGGCTTAGAAGTCATTTCTGCAATTCCCATAGAAAATCAATGGCGTCTCTATTCAATTGTGTGGAGCGCATATCAGGTGGATTTTCTCTGCCGCCTTAAGAGATACACGTAAAACTAAAGCCGATCCTGGGTGCCTAGGGTGCCTGTCATCCAATCCGCACTGAATTTCATTTCTAGCACATAGCCAAAAAATCGCCCCATTGACTTACATTGGAGTGCAGAAAAGGTCATTTTTTCTCGGTCCCTTTAAGAGGTAGGAGTTAAACAAGCTTAGAGCTGCGGTGCCCAGGGGGGACCCCATCCAGCCCGCACTGAGTTTCATTCCTACCACCTTAGGAAAAAAAGTCATTATTTTGAGGCTTAGAAGTCATTTCTGCAATTCCCATAGAAAATCAACGGCGTCTCTATTCAATTGTGTGTAGCGCATATCAGGTGGGTTTTCTCTGCCGGCTTAAGAGATACACATGAAACTAAAGCCGATCCTGGGTGCCTAGGGTGCCTGTCATCCAATCCGCACTGAATTTCATTTCTAGCACATAGCCAAAAAATCGCCCCATTGACTTACATTGGAGTGCAGAAAAGGTCATTTTTTCTCGGTCCCTTTAAGAGGTAGGAGTTAAACAAGCTTAGGTCTGCGGTGCCCAGGGGGGACCCCATCCAGCCCGCACTGAGTTTCATTCCTACCACCTTAGGAAAAAAAGTCATTATTTTGAGGCTTAGAAGTCATTTCTGCAATTCCCATAGAAAATCAACGGCGTCTCTAATTCAATTGTGTGGAGCGCATATCAGGTGGGTTTTCTCTGCCGGCTTAAGAGATACACGTGAAACTAAAGCCGATCCTGGGTGCCTAGGGTGCCTGTCATCCAATCCGCACTGAATTTCATTTCTAGCACATAGCCAAAAAATCGCCCCATTGACTTACATTGGAGTGCAGAAAAGGTCATTTTTTCTCGGTCCCTTTAAGAGGTAGGAGTTAAACAAGCTTAGGTCTGCGGTGCCCAGGGGGGACCCCATCCAACCCGCACTGATTTTCATTCCTACCACCTTAGGAAAAAAAGTCATTATTTTGAGGCTTAGAAGTCATTTCTGCAATTCCCATAGAAAATCAACGGCGTCTCTAATTCAATTGTGTGGAGCGCATATCAGGTGGGTTTTCTCTGCCGGCTTAAGAGATACACGTGAAACTAAAGCCGATCCTGGGTGCCTAGGGTGCCTGTCATCCAATCCGCACTGAATTTCATTTTTAGCACATAGCCAAAAAATCGCCCCATTGACTTACATTGGAGTGCAGAAAAGGTCATTTTTTCTCGGTCCCTTTAAGAGGTAGGAGTTAAACAAGCTTAGGTCTGCGGTGCCCAGGGGGGACCCCATCCAGCCCGCACTGAGTTTCATTCCTACCACCTTAGGAAAAAAAGTCATTATTTTGAGGCTTAGAAGTCATTTCTGCAATTCCCATAGAAAATCAACGGCGTCTCTAATTCAATTGTGTGGAGCGCATATCAGGTGGGTTTTCTCTGCCGGCTTAAGAGATACACGTGAAACTAATGCCGATCCTGGGTGCCTAGGGTGCCTGTCATCCAATCCGCACTGAATTTCATTTCTAGCACATAGCCAAAAAATCGCCCCATTGACTTACATTGGAGTGCAGAAAAGGTCATTTTTTCTCGGTCCCTTTAAGAGGTAGGAGTTAAACAAGCTTAGGTCTGCGGTGCCCAGGGGGGACCCCATCCAGCCCACACTGAGTTTCATTCCTACCACCTTAGGAAAAAAAGTCATTATTTTGAGGCTTAGAAGTCATTTCTGCAATTCCCATAGAAAATCAATGGCGTCTCTATTCAATTGTGTGGAGCGCATATCAGGTGGATTTTCTCTGCCGGCTTAAGAGATACACGTGAAACTAAAGCCGATCCTGGGTGCCTAGGGTGCCTGTCATCCAATCCGCACTGAATTTCATTTCTAGCACATAGCCAAAAAATCGCCCCATTGACTTACATTGGAGTGCAGAATAGGTCATTTTTTCTCGGTCCCTTTAAGAGGTAGGAGTTAAACAAGCTTAGGTCTGCGGTGCCCAGGGGGGACCCCATCCAGCCCGCACTGAGTTTCATTCCTACCACCTTAGGAAAAAAAGTCATTATTTTGAGGCTTAGAAGTCATTTCTGCAATTCCCATAGAAAATCAACGGCGTCTCTAATTCAATTGTGTGGAGCGCATATCAGGTGGGTTTTCTCTGCCGGCTTAAGAGATACACGTGAAACTAAAGCCGATCCTGGGTGCCTAGGGTGCCTGTCATCCAATCCGCACTGAATTTCATTTCTAGCACATAGCCAAAAAATCGCCCCATTGACTTACATTGGAGTGCAGAAAAGGTCATTTTTTCTCGGTCCCTTTAAGAGGTAGGAGTTAAACAAGCTTAGGTCTGCGGTGCCCAGGGGGGACCCCATCCAGCCCACACTGAGTTTCATTCCTACCACCTTAGGAAAAAAAGTCATTATTTTGAGGCTTAGAAGTCATTTCTGCAATTCCCATAGAAAATCAATGGCGTCTCTATTCAATTGTGTGGAGCGCATATCAGGTGGATTTTCTCTGCCGCCTTAAGAGATACACGTGAAACTAAAGCCGATCCTGGGTGCCTAGGGTGCCTGTCATCCAATCCGCACTGAATTTCATTTCTAGCACATAGCCAAAAAATCGCCCCATTGACTTACATTGGAGTGCAGAAAAGGTCATTTTTTCTCGGTCCCTTTAAGAGGTAGGAGTTAAACAAGCTTAGGTCTGCGGTGCCCAGGGGGGACCCCATCCAGCCCGCACTGAGTTTCATTCCTACCACCTTAGGAAAAAAAGTCATTATTTTGAGGCTTAGAAGTCATTTCTGCAATTCCCATAGAAAATCAACGGCGTCTCTATTCAATTGTGTGGAGCGCATATCAGGTGGATTTTCTCTGCCGGCTTAAGAGATACACGTGAAACTAAAGCCGATCCTGGGTGCCTAGGGTGCCTGTCATCCAATCCGCACTGAATTTCATTTCTAGCACATAGCCAAAAAATCGCCCCATTGACTTACATTGGAGTGCAGAAAAGGTCATTTTTTCTCGGTCCCTTTAAGAGGTAGGAGTTAAACAAGCTTAGGTCTGCGGTGCCCAGGGGGGACCCCATCCAGCCCACACTGAGTTTCATTCCTACCACCTTAGGAAAAAAAGTCATTATTTTGAGGCTTAGAAGTCATTTCTGCAATTCCCATAGAAAATCAATGGCGTCTCTATTCAATTGTGTGGAGCGCATATCAGGTGGATTTTCTCTGCCGCCTTAAGAGATACACGTGAAACTAAAGCCGATCCTGGGTGCCTAGGGTGCCTGTCATCCAATCCGCACTGAATTTCATTTCTAGCACATAGCCAAAAAATCGCCCCATTGACTTACATTGGAGTGCAGAAAAGGTCATTTTTTCTCGGTCCCTTTAAGAGGTAGGAGTTAATCAAGCTTAGAGTCTGCGGTGCCCAGGGGGGACCCCATCCAGCCCACACTGAGTTTCATTCCTACCACCTTAGGAAAAAAAGTCATTATTTTGAGGCTTAGAAGTCATTTCTGCAATTCCCATAGAAAATCAACGGCGTCTCTATTCAATTGTGTGGAGCGCATATCAGGTGGATTTTCTCTGCCGCCTTAAGAGATACACGTGAAACTAAAGCCGATCCTGGGTGCCTAGGGTGCCTGTCATCCAATCCGCACTGAATTTCATTTCTAGCACATAGCCAAAAAA
This sequence comes from Dendropsophus ebraccatus, assembly GCF_027789765.1. Classification (NCBI taxonomy): domain Eukaryota; kingdom Metazoa; phylum Chordata; class Amphibia; order Anura; family Hylidae; genus Dendropsophus; species Dendropsophus ebraccatus. The sequence goes on from NW_027209984.1 coordinate 81,106, forward strand.
TCGCCCCATTGACTTACATTGGAGTGCAGAAAAGGTCATTTTTTCTCGGTCCCTTTAAGAGGTAGGAGTTAAACAAGCTTAGGTCTGCGGTGCCCAGGGGGGACCCCATCCAGCCCACACTGAGTTTCATTCCTACCACCTTAGGAAAAAAAGTCATTATTTTGAGGCTTAGAAGTCATTTCTGCAATTCCCATAGAAAATCAATGGCGTCTCTATTCAATTGTGTGGAGCGCATATCAGGTGGATTTTCTCTGCCGGCTTAAGAGATACACGTGAAACTAAAGCCGATCCTGGGTGCCTAGGGTGCCTGTCATCCAATCCGCACTGAATTTCATTTCTAGCACATAGCCAAAAAATCGCCCCATTGACTTACATTGGAGTGCAGAAAAGGTCATTTTTTCTCGGTCCCTTTAAGAGGTAGGAGTTAAACAAGCTTAGGTCTGCGGTGCCCAAGGGGGACCCCATCCAGCCCGCACTGAGTTTCATTCCTACCACCTTAGGAAAAAAAGTCATTATTTTGAGGCTTAGAAGTCATTTCTGCAATTCCCATAGAAAATCAACGGCGTCTCTAATTCAATTGTGTGGAGCGCATATCAGGTGGATTTTCTCTGCCGGCTTAAGAGATACACGTGAAACTAAAGCCGATCCTGGGTGCCTAGGGTGCCTGTCATCCAATCCGCACTGAATTTCATTTCTAGCACATAGCCAAAAAATCGCCCCATTGACTTACATTGGAGTGCAGAAAAGGTCATTTTTTCTCGGTCCCTTTAAGAGGTAGGAGTTAAACAAGCTTAGGTCTGCGGTGCCCAGGGGGGACCCCATCCAGCCCACACTGAGTTTCATTCCTACCACCTTAGGAAAAAAAGTCATTATTTTGAGGCTTAGAAGTCATTTCTGCAATTCCCATAGAAAATCAATGGCGTCTCTATTCAATTGTGTGGAGCGCATATCAGGTGGATTTTCTCTGCCGGCTTAAGAGATACACGTGAAACTAAAGCCGATCCTGGGTGCCTAGGGTGCCTGTCATCCAATCCGCACTGAATTTCATTTCTAGCACATAGCCAAAAAATCGCCCCATTGACTTACATTGGAGTGCAGAAAAGGTCATTTTTTCTCGGTCCCTTTAAGAGGTAGGAGTTAAACAAGCTTAGGTCTGCGGTGCCCAGGGGGGACCCCATCCAGCCCACACTGAGTTTCATTCCTACCATCTTAGGAAAAAAAGTCATTATTTTGAGGCTTAGAAGTCATTTCTGCAATTCCCATAGAAAATCAATGGCGTCTCTATTCAATTGTGTGGAGCGCATATCAGGTGGATTTTCTCTGCCGGCTTAAGAGATACACGTGAAACTAAAGCCGATCCTGGGTGCCTAGGGTGCCTGTCATCCAATCCGCACTGAATTTCATTTCTAGCACATAGCCAAAAAATCGCCCCATTGACTTACATTGGAGTGCAGAAAAGGTCATTTTTTCTCGGTCCCTTTAAGAGGTAGGAGTTAAACAAGCTTAGGTCTGCGGTGCCCAGGGGGGACCCCATCCAGCCCGCACTGAGTTTCATTCCTACCACCTTAGGAAAAAAAGTCATTATTTTGAGGCTTAGAAGTCATTTCTGCAATTCCCATAGAAAATCAATGGCGTCTCTATTCAATTGTGTGGAGCGCATATCAGGTGGATTTTCTCTGCCGGCTTAAGAGATACACGTGAAACTAAAGCCGATCCTGCGTGCCTAGGGTGCCTGTCATCCAATCCGCACTGAATTTCATTTCTAGCACATAGCCAAAAAATCGCCCCATTGACTTACATTGGAGTGCAGAAAAGGTCATTTTTTCTCGGTCCCTTTCAGAGGTAGGAGTTAAACAAGCTTAGGTCTGCGGTGCCCAGGGGGGACCCCATCCAGCCCACACTGAGTTTCATTCCTACCACCTTAGGAAAAAAAGTCATTATTTTGAGGCTTAGAAGTCATTTCTGCAATTCCCATAGAAAATCAATGGCGTCTCTATTCAATTGTGTGGAGCGCATATCAGGTGGATTTTCTCTGCCGGCTTAAGAGATACACGTGAAACTAAAGCCGATCCTGGGTGCCTAGGGTGCCTGTCATCCAATCCGCACTGAATTTCATTTCTAGCACATAGCCAAAAAATCGCCCCATTGACTTACATTGGAGTGCAGAAAAGGTCATTTTTTCTCGGTCCCTTTAAGAGGTAGGAGTTAAACAAGCTTAGGTCTGCGGTGCCCAGGGGGGACCCCATCCAGCCAAGCACTGAGTTTCATTCCTACCACCTTAGGAAAAAAAGTCATTATTTTGAGGCTTAGAAGTCATTTCTGCAATTCCCATAGAAAATCAACGGCGTCTCTAATTCAATTGTGTGGAGCGCATATCAGGTGGGTTTTCTCTGCCGGCTTAAGAGATACACGTGAAACTAAAGCCGATCCCGGGTGCCTAGGGTGCCTGTCATCCAATCCGCACTGAATTTCATTTCTAGCACATAGCCAAAAAATCGCCCCATTGACTTACATTGGAGTGCAGAAAAGGTCATTTTTTCTCGGTCCCTTTAAGAGGTAGGAGTTAAACAAGCTTAGGTCTGCGGTGCCCAGGGGGGACCCCATCCAGCCCACACTGAGTTTCATTCCTACCACCTTAGGAAAAAAAGTCATTATTTTGAGGCTTAGAAGTCATTTCTGCAATTCCCATAGAAAATCAATGGCGTCTCTATTCAATTGTGTGGAGCGCATATCAGGTGGATTTTCTCTGCCGGCTTAAGAGATACACGTGAAACTAAAGCCGATCCTGGGTGCCTAGGGTGCCTGTCATCCAATCCGCACTGAATTTCATTTCTAGCACATAGCCAAAAAATCGCCCCAATGACTTACATTGGAGTGCAGAAAAGGTCATTTTTTCTCGGTCCCTTTAAGAGGTAGGAGTTAAACAAGCTTAGGTCTGCGGTGCCCAGGGGGGACCCCATCCAGCCCACACTGAGTTTCATTCCTACCACCTTAGGAAAAAAAGTCATTATTTTGAGGCTTAGAAGTCATTTCTGCAATTCCCATAGAAAATCAACTGGCGTCTCTATTCAATTGTGTGGAGCGCATATCAGGTGGATTTTCTCTGCCGGCTTAAGAGATACACGTGAAACTAAAGCCGATCCTGGGTGCCTAGGGTGCCTGTCATCCAATCCGCACTGAATTTCATTTCTAGCACATAGCCAAAAAATCGCCCCATTGACTTACATTGGAGTGCAGAAAAGGTCATTTTTTCTCGGTCCCTTTAAGAGGTAGGAGTTAAACAAGCTTAGGTCTGCGGTGCCCAGGGGGGACCCCATCCAGCCCGCACTGAGTTTCATTCCTACCACCTTAGGAAAAAAAGTCATTATTTTGAGGCTTAGAAGTCATTTCTGCAATTCCCATAGAAAATCAACTGGCGTCTCTATTCAATTGTGTGGAGCGCATATCAGGTGGAGTTTTCTCTGCCGGCTTAAGAGATACACGTGAAACTAAAGCCGATCCTGGGTGCCTAGGGTGCCTGTCATCCAATCCGCACTGAATTTCATTTCTAGCACATAGCCAAAAATCGCCCCATTGACTTACATTGGAGTGCAGAAAAGGTCATTTTTTCTCGGTCCCTTTAAGAGGTAGGAGTTAAACAAGCTTAGGTCTGCGGTGCCCAGGGGGGACCCCATCCAGCCCACACTGAGTTTCATTCCTACCACCTTAGGAAAAAAAGTCATTATTTTGAGGCTTAGAAGTCATTTCTGCAATTCCCATAGAAAATCAATGGCGTCTCTATTCAATTGTGTGGAGCGCATATCAGGTGGATTTTCTCTGCCGCCTTAAGAGATACACGTGAAACTAAAGCCGATCCTGGGTGCCTAGGGTGCCTGTCATCCAATCCGCACTGAATTTCATTTCTAGCACATAGCCAAAAAATCGCCCCATTGACTTACATTGGAGTGCAGAAAAGGTCATTTTTTCTCGGTCCCTTTAAGAGGTAGGAGTTAAACAAGCTTAGGTCTGCGGTGCCCAGGGGGGACCCCATCCAGCCCGCACTGAGTTTCATTCCTACCACCTTAGGAAAAAAAGTCATTATTTTGAGGCTTAGAAGTCATTTCTGCAATTCCCATAGAAAATCAACTGGCGTCTCTATTCAATTGTGTGGAGCGCATATCAGGTGGGTTTTCTCTGCCGGCTTAAGAGATACACGTGAAACTAAGCCGATCCTGGGTGCCTAGGGTGCCTGTCATCCAATCCGCACTGAATTTCATTTCTAGCACATAGCCAAAAAATCGCCCCATTGACTTACATTGGAGTGCAGAAAAGGTCATTTTTTTCTCGGTCCCTTTAAGAGGTAGGAGTTAAACAAGCTTAGGTCTGCGGTGCCCAGGGGGGACCCCATCCAGCCCACACTGAGTTTCATTCCTACCACCTTAGGAAAAAAAGTCATTATTTTGAGGCTTAGAAGTCATTTCTGCAATTCCCATAGAAAATCAATGGCGTCTCTATTCAATTGTGTGGAGCGCATATCAGGTGGATTTTTCTCTGCCGGCTTAAGAGATACACGTGAAACTAAAGCCGATCCTGGGTGCCTAGGGTGCCTGTCATCCAATCCGCACTGAATTTCATTTCTAGCACATAGCCAAAAAATCGCCCCATTGACTTACATTGGAGTGCAGAAAAGGTCATTTTTTCTCGGTCCCTTTAAGAGGTAGGAGTTAAACAAGCTTAGGTCTGCGGTGCCCAGGGGGGACCCCATCCAGCCCGCACTGAGTTTCATTCCTACCACCTTAGGAAAAAAAAGTCATTATTTTGAGGCTTAGAAGTCATTTCTGCAATTCCCATAGAAAATCAACGGCGTCTCTATTCAATTGTGTGGAGCGCATATCAGGTGGATTTTCTCTGCCGCCTTAAGAGATACACGTGAAACTAAAGCCGATCCTGGGTGCCTAGGGTGCCTGTCATCCAATCCGCACTGAATTTCATTTCTAGCACATAGCCAAAACATCGCCCCATTGACTTACATTGGAGTGCAGAAAAAGGTCATTTTTTCTCGGTCCCTTTAAGAGGTAGGAGTTAAACAAGCTTAGGTCTGCGGTGCCCAGGGGGGACCCCATCCAGCCCACACTGAGTTTCATTCCTACCACCTTAGGAAAAAAGTCATTATTTTGAGGCTTAGAAGTCATTTCTGCAATTCCCATAGAAAATCAATGGCGTCTCTATTCAATTGTGTGGAGCGCCAATCAGGTGGATTTTCTCTGCCGCCTTAAGAGATACACGTGAAACTAAAGCCGATCCTGGGTGCCTAGGGTGCCTGTCATCCAATCCGCACTGAATTTCATTCTAGCACATAGCCAAAAAATCGCCCCATTGACTTACATTGGAGTGCAGAAAAGGTCATTTTTTCTCGGTCCCTTTAAGAGGTAGGAGTTAAACAAGCTTAGGTCTGCGGTGCCCAGGGGGGACCCCATCCAGCCCGCACTGAGTTTCATTCCTACCACCTTAGGAAAAAAAGTCATTATTTTGAGGCTTAGAAGTCATTTCTGCAATTCCCATAGAAAATCAATGGCGTCTCTATTCAATTGTGTGGAGCGCATATCAGGTGGATTTTCTCTGCCGGCTTAAGAGATACACGTGAAACTAAAGCCGATCCTGGGTGCCTAGGGTGCCTGTCATCCAATCCGCACTGAATTTCATTTCTAGCACATAGCCAAAAAATCGCCCCATTGACTTACATTGGAGTGCAGAAAAGGTCATTTTTTCTCGGTCCCTTTAAGAGGTAGGAGTTAAACAAGCTTAGGTCTGCGGTGCCCAGGGGGGACCCCATCCAGCCCGCACTGAGTTTCATTCCTACCACCTTAGGAAAAAAAGTCATTATTTTGAGGCTTAGAAGTCATTTCTGCAATTCCCATAGAAAATCAACGGCGTCTCTATTCAATTGTGTGGAGCGCATATCAGGTGGGTTTTCTCTGCCGGCTTAAGAGATACACGTGAAACTAAAGCCGATCCTGGGTGCCTAGGGTGCCTGTCATCCAATCCGCACTGAATTTCATTTCTAGCACATAGCCAAAAAATCGCCCCATTGACTTACATTGGAGTGCAGAAAAGGTCATTTTTTCTCGGTCCCTTTAAGAGGTAGGAGTTAAACAAGCTTAGGTCTGCGGTGCCCAGGGGGGACCCCATCCAGCCCACACTGAGTTTCATTCCTACCACCTTAGGAAAAAAAGTCATTATTTTGAGGCTTAGAAGTCATTTCTGCAATTCCCATAGAAAATCAATGGCGTCTCTATTCAATTGTGTGGAGCGCATATCAGGTGGATTTTCTCTGCCGGCTTAAGAGATACACGTGAAACTAAAGCCGATCCTGGGTGCCTAGGGTGCCTGTCATCCAATCCGCACTGAATTTCATTTCTAGCACATAGCCAAAAAATCGCCCCATTGACTTACATTGGAGTGCAGAAAAGGTCATTTTTTCTCGGTCCCTTTAAGAGGTAGGAGTTAAACAAGCTTAGGTCTGCGGTGCCCAGGGGGGACCCCATCCAGCCCGCACTGAGTTTCATTCCTACCACCTTAGGAAAAAAAGTCATTATTTTGAGGCTTAGAAGTCATTTCTGCAATTCAATCAGGTTTTAATTGTGTGGATTTTTCAGGTTTTTCTCAAGAAAGGATACATGAATAACATCCTGGGTGCTTAGTAGCCGCAAACAATCATCGTCATTTCATTCTCTAGACATACATCCTTCTCTCCACAGATATGAGTACTCCAGATATTTTACAATCACTTAAGAATACAGAAAGAAAAGAAAAAAGGTCAACAACAAATAAACCTATCGTTGTAGTTATGTTGTAATAATCTCATCCAAATAAGTGTTCATCAATTTCAAATTCAAACAGGGATCAATAAAAATCGACTCATATATTTATATGAAAATATTATAAAGTTATTTAGATAAGGCCCAAGGTGGTAACATTTTAATTTTATTCTTCTTTTCATAAAAATGTATCCATAATTCCCAATTTTTTAAAATTTTTTGTATGGAGTTGTTCCCTATAGCAATATATTCTTCATATATATAGCATAATTTAATGCTATTAATAACCTCGTCTACGTGTGGACATGTAGAAGTCTTCCAATATCTTGTTAGAACTAATTTAGCGATTACTAGCAATTTACAGGTAATATATCTTTCCTGTATGGGTAATGCATTTATATCGATCATTAATAATACCATAGTTGGATTGTATGATACCTCTCTTCTAACAACTTCTGAGAGTAGTTTGAAAATTTCCTTCCAATAGTTTTTTAATTATAGGGCAACCATAGCAGATGGGATAGATTTCCAACCATATACAATCTCTCCAACATAGATTGGATTGTGTAGGATATATTTTATTTAGTTTAACTGGAGTGTAGTACCAGTATAACCATGATTTAGTTATGGCTTCAATATGGGTGGTACTTTGTAAACATTTTTGCGTAAAGGATATGGCACTTTTCCATTGTTGTGGTGATATCGTGCAGTTGAGTTCATCCTCCCAGATAGAAAAGGTTTTTCCTTTTGAAAAATGGTATGTTCATCTAATACATTGTAGATTGGTTTGAGGCCTTTAGATTCAGATTTGACATAAGCTATAAGTTGTGGGCAGCATGGTACTGGGTCAAAATTATGAGATTCCATAAAGTTTTTGATTCTAAGATAAGTAAAAATCTCTTTAGGTTGTAGCTTAAATTTAATTTTTAGAGTATCAAACTCATGGATTTTTTGATTATGAAGTAGTTATCTATCGTATCTATTCCCTTCTCTATCCAGGAAGACACCTCATATCCTTTCGCATATTTCAATATTTGTGTTGGGGAATGATGAATATAGCTATTGGAGTTAATGTAGGAGAATTTATGGGCTAATTTCCAGTTGTGTAAGGTAGCATATGTGAATGGGGACATATGTTTCGGACAATCTATGTTCCAGAAGTGCAGAAAGATATACAGATGTGGGTCTATATTATCCATAAAGTGTTTTTCAATGTGTACCCAATGTGGTGGGTCTGTTATTTTATACCAACTTTTAATTGTGGATACCAAGGTTGCTATATGATAATTTTTACTATCCGGGATTCCTATTCCACCCACTAATTTTTGTTTAGTTGAGATATTATAGGGAATTCTAGGAGGTTTGTTTTGCCAAATATATTTAGAGATTAAGGACCTGGTGGAGGAAAAAAAGGACAATGGTAATGTAATTGGGATGTTCTAAAGAGATATAGCATCTTTGGCAGAAGGAACATCTTATAGGTAGCAATTCTTCCTAGCCAAGAGATTTCAATTTGGTAAGTGGCAAAAGATCCTCTTTTAATTTTTTAATAAATGGGAAGTAATTTAACTTGTAAAGCAGTTTTGATGAATTTGGGACTTGGATACCCAAATATTTTATTGAGGATGATTGCCAATCAAATGAAATTTTTCTTTGAATTCTTCAATTTCTTTATTTGGGATATTAATTGGTAAAGCCTGGGACTTTGTTTGGTTTAGGGAGTAGTAAGATATAGCTCCAAATTCTTTTAGTACCTGCATAGAATTTTCCAAAGATTTTGCAGGTTTAGATAGTGTGAGAATTATATCATCAGCATATAAAGAAATTAGATGGGACTGTTCTTCAATGTTATCTACTACAATCTCTAATCAATAAACAAGGTTACGCTTTAGTAATGGGAGACTTTAATGTAGTACCTGATAATGATATGGATACAAACTTTCCCGACAGAAGAAAGAACACAACATTTAAAAATAGTCTCTATAACAATGATTTTTATGATATCTGGAGGATAAAACATGGCTCTGAGAAAGATTATACACATTATTCTTCACCATGCAACAGTTATGCTAGAATAGATTTATTTCTTTCAGATAGAGATCTGTTAATGAGAGTTGATGAGGCTACAATAGAAAGCATTACCTGGACAGATCACGCACCTATAACACTATCATTGAAAGAAAAAATAAACTCTGTCCCGACTTATCTTTGGAGAGCGAATACATTATCCTGCAACATCCTACGCATAGTAAGGAATTAGAGAAACACTTGAAAGAATATTTTTTAAAAAATATGAGAGAAGATACACACATAAATGCAATTTGGAATGCTCATAAGGCATATATTAGAGGAGTATTTATAAAAACTGGAAGTAGAATAAAAAAAGCCAAAAATAAAGAGATGGATTCAATATTGAAAGAAATCCATACAACTGAATTATTAAATAAAATAATCCATCTACACTACTTAAGCAAAACTTAAATCTCTACGCGACACCTTGAGTACTATACTCTTTGCCGACTATGAAAAACACAATAGGAAGATAAGGGCACATTATTACACATATAATAATAAAGCAACTAAATTATTAGCCGTTAGGATAAAAATGCAACATAGAAAAAATAAAATCCCATTTTTGTGGAATAAAAATAAACAGAAAAACTTGTCGCTCCCAATGATATTGCCAATGAATTTATGAAATACTATACAGAACTTTATAATCTCAAAATAACCCTAATATTATACAACCTAACTCGGCCTCCATTGATGAATTCTTATCTAGAATATCCTTGCCAAAAATAAGTTCAGAACAACTAGAAGAACTAAATCAACCTATTACTATAAATGAAATTAAAAAGACTATATTATCTCTCCCATTAAACAAATCACCTGGAATTGATGGCCTAACAAGTGAGTACTATAAACAATTTACAGAAATATTAGCACCTATAATGGTTCCCTTCTCCAAATTGCATGAAAGAGGATCTTTCCCCATAGAAAATCTACAAGCAGTTATTGTAACCCTACCAAAAGAAGGGAAAGATCCAGATACACACAGAACTTTCGCCCAATATCGCTCCTAAATAGTGATTTAAAAATATATGCGAAAATCTTAGCATTAAGGCTATCTAAAATCATTCCTATATTGATTGGTAAAGACCAAGTAGGATTTGTTAAAAACAGATTTGGAGCAGATAATACAAGAAGAATCTTAAACATTCTTCACTACATAGAAACCAAGAAATTAAAATCAGTCTTCCTGGCCCTAGATGCGAGAAGGCTTTTGATAGAGTTAACTGGCAATACACCTTCTCGGCTCTAGGTGCCATGGGATTCGAGGGATCCATATTAAAGGCCATTCAGGCCTTATATTCTAACCTTCAGCAAAGTCTTTAGTAATGGATCTCTATCAGATACTTTCGAGATTACAAATGGAACCAGGCAAGGTTGCCCATTGTCCCCAATCATATTTATTTTATCAATAGAACCTCTAGCCCAATACTTAAGATCACACCCCGACATAGAAGGTATTAACATTGAAGAACAGTCCCATCTAATTTCTTATATGCTGATGATATAATTCTCACACTATCTAAACCTGCAAAATCTTTGGAAATTCTATGCAGGTACTAAAGAATTTGGAGCTATATCTTACTACTCTCCTAAACCAAACAAAGTCCCAGGCTTTACCAATTAATATCCCAATAAAGAAATTGAAAGAATTCAAAGAAAATTTCATTTTGATTGGCAATCATCCTCAATAAAATATTTGGGTATCCAAGTCCCAATTCATCAAAACTGCTTTACAAGTTAAATTACTTCCCATTTATGAAAAATTAAAAGAGGATCTTTTGCCACTTACCAAATTGAAATCTCTTGGCTAGGAAGAATTGCTACCTATAAGATGTTCCTTCTGCCAAAGATGCTATATCTCTTTAGAAACATCCCAATTACATTACCATTGTCCTTTTTTTCCTCCACCAGGTCCTTAATCTCTAAATATATTTGGCAAAACAAACCTCCTAGAATTCCCTATAATATCTCAACTAAACAAAATTAGTGGGTGGAATAGGAATCCGGATAGTAAAAATTATCATATAGCAACCTTGTATCCACAATAAAAGTTGGTATAAAAATAACAGACCCACCACATTGGTACACATTGAAAAACACTTTATGGATAATATACCCACATCTGTATATCTTTTCTGCACTTCGGAACATAGATTGTCCGAAAACATATGTCCCCATTCACATATGCTACCTTACACAACTGGAAATTAGCCCCATAATTCTCCTACATTAACTCCAATAGCTATAGTTCATCATTCCCCAACACAAATATTGAAATATGCGATAAAGGATATTGAGGTTCTTCCTGGATAGAGAAGGGAATAGATACGATAGATAAACTACTTCATAATCAAAAAAATCCATGAGTTTGATTCTCTAAAAATTAAATTGAAGCTACAACCTAAAGAGATTTTTTACTTATCTTAGAATCAAAAACTTTATGGAATCTCATAATTTTTGACCAGTAACCATGCTGCCCACAACTTATAGCTTATGTCAAATCTGAATCTAAAGGCCTCAAACCAATCTACAATGTTTAGATGAAACATACCATTTTTCAAAAAGGAAAACCCTTTTCTATCTGGGAGGTAGAACTCAACTGCACGATATCGCCCACAACATGGAAAAGTGCCATATCCTTTACGCAAAAATGTTTTACCAAGTACACCCATATTGAAGCCATAACTAAATCATGGTTATACTGGTACTACACTCCAGTTAACTACACTAAAATAGATCCTACACAATCCAATCTATGTTGGAGAGATTGTATATGGTTGGCTCTATCCCATCTGCTATGTTTTGCCCTATAATTAAAACTATTGGAAGGACAATTTTGTCAACTACTCTCAGAAGTTGTTAGAAGGAGAGGTATCATACAATCCCACTATGGTATTATTAATGATCGATATA